>NW_027176042.1:12199012-12479012 GCF_023055335.1 Clinocottus analis | reverse complement strand
AAGTATTTGTCCAGTTATTCCTTTGTCATTTTCTTATAATTCGACAAGTAGAACAAAATTGTTGAAATCATAGATTTTCTTTCTTTTCCAAAACTCCATAATGTTCTCCATGATTTGGAAGAATGTCGCTGACCAGCTGCTGAGGGAAATACAGGTCACGTTGATGTAATGCTCCACACTGGCAGGTATCTGGGTCAACACCTCTCGTGATTCTCAGCATCACACCTGCTGTAGCAGCAGGCCGAGGACACCGGAGGTTGACAAAGTAGGTAATCGTGTCCCAGAGAACAACATGTCTTCTTCTTCTTTTGTTCAGTCCAGCAAGACAAGTTACAAACATAATCAAATATATTGTTTTCTCTTTTACTCCCCATTTTCCCCTTTTGGTTTCACAGTCTGTAGCAGAAGAAAGGCAGCAGATTTCTATTTTCGGTGATCCGGAGTAACTAATCCTATAAAACAGTGGCTTCCTCCATGGCGTTCACCCACCTGCATGAGACAGTATAGAATGGAGGAATTTTTAGTCTGCTTCACCTAAACCCTACAAATTGTCTTGCCTTTCAGCAGGACATATAGCTGCAATATTAACTGAGCAAATATTATAGTAACACCCTATGAATCATCAGACTAAAATATTGAAATTGGCAATCTCTATATAAAAAATGTAATTAGCTATCGATGTGTCATGCTGCTCACCTCTGGGCTGTGTAGTTGTCCTCAGCTCTAAAGGAGTAATACAAAGTGTTTTTGTGGTAAAGCTGGAAGATGTTGGCCTCCTCCTCCTCTCGCTTCTCAGGTAGCTTCACTGTGAACCCCAGCAGAGGTAAACTCTCAGATGCTACTTTCTCCTGCAGAATTTATCAGGGGAACAGAAATGGATTATAAGATACTTTGAGGCAACTATGGGTTTCTCAGCACTTTTAGTCATGACGGCAATAAACCTCACTGTGTAAAGTCTGTTTAAGTGTGAATATGTGTTGTTCAGGTTTAATTTAAGGGGAGTGCACCTCTTGGGCTCGGTAGGTGTAAAGCACCTTGTCTCTGAGGAGGAACCACAGTTTCTTCCAGTTCCTCTTGCTCGTCTTGCTGCGCTGTAGAGTGCCACTAAGGGAGCCTTCCTCTGTCAGTGTCACCTGCACAAAATAGGAGCAGTAGTGGACTGATAACTATCTATGTTACTTACAAAACATTTCACAGCTGTCATCCACATGATGGTCAACTATTCAGTAATCTGCAGTGTGCAGAGAACATAGCCCTTATGCTGCAGGCGTACCTGGGTGAAGGAAGCGGTGCCTTTCCGATGTCTCCAGATGTTGGGAGGATGAATGTTTTGGAACACAGCAGAAAGAGGACGACTGGCGCGGTTTGGACGAGGGCTACTCTTACCTGACAAAGCAAACACGTCGCCCCCTGCAGAAAAATACAATTGCTTTTTAACCAAAGTTTTCCTTCACAAATGAAACTCAGCTTCAGCTTTGCACTTTTCAAACATCATATGACACAAACTGGAGTTTGATCTCACAATCCACATTCAACCCATTCAAATCAGTTACGTTTGTTTTTGGTTTGGACTTGTTACACACATTTTACATGATCCTTATTCTATACCCGGTGTTCCTTGAATCAAACTCAGATAGCTAGACTACGATGCAACTGGCACTGATTCATTTGATGTGCACTCAGTAATAGTAGCCTATGTCTTTCTTCGTTTTACTTCTACTTTTCCTTTTTGTACTACTTTCTTTCTTTTAGTAATCTATTTCCTGTCAAATAAATGTCTTTATATTTTTATAAATAAATTGTCCAAAATCTGCCAGCTTTGTCTTATTATTTCAGTCTATTGTAAGTGTAGCCCAAACAAAGGAATACTACAGGTGTAGGCTAATAGGAAGACTGACAATCAAAGGGACCAATTAATCATAATGATGTATCCAAGCAGAGCTTCCCTACCTTTCTTCTTGAGCTCATTGTAACAGTGATCACACACTTTGGCCATGCGGTCTTTCATGTATTTCAGTGGATATCGGTTCCTTGAGCAGCTCCGACAAACAATCTGTGTGAAACAACATAAAGTCACCACAGGTACATTCAAAATAACACACTCTTTCAGCACCTGCAGAGCTCCCAAAGACAGAAGTCAAAGACAAAAGTTGTAGCATCTCCTAACAGATAATAAAGTCTTATAAAGCACTCTGTTGTATTTGTGTGGGACTCACTCTTCCGCAGCCATGGCAATGGTGTCTACGGAGAGTGAGGCTGAAATCGGAGGTGCAGTTCATGCACATCATTACTTCTGAAACTGGAACAAGCGTGGGGGCCTTCTCTCCGAGAGTCAGCCGCAGATGATCTCTGGCCTGGAGCAAGCACACAGAAACAGAAAAACTCACTAGAACGCACTTCCAAGATTGATGTTGATGACTTATAACATCCATCTCAGTCCGGTTGGACGAGAATAAGCACGACTGAGGAAAAAGTATGAAAACAGAGAGGCCGATTGTGCTCACCTCTCCTGAACAGCTGTTGAATGCTACAGATCCCCTGGTATGTTCAGTCACAGTGCGATTCAGAGTGTAAAACCAGTCCTCTCTTTCAATAAAGGAACTGCAAGAAATAAACTACACTATTTAGTAAAAGCATTCTCAATGCTCTATTTTTACTATTTAGTTTGAGCCTTTTTTAATTTGTTTTCATCACTGCCATTATTATTTGTCATTATTCAAACAGGAAACAGTGAAGTGTGACCCACCTTGCAGACAAAGAGATGGAGATGTCGGTTCCTTCAATCCTCAGTGCATTTTGGACATTTTCAACGATGGGTTTACTGACCTGGGAAGTCAGTAAGATTATAAATCAAAGACCAGGTTGTAAAACTTTCAAGTCATATTTTATTATTCTCACAATCTCCGTTAACTACAAACAAGTAAATCAATTTCATAAAAAAACAACAACATATGGCTGTAGATTTTACACATATAATGCCAGCTTTACACTCAGACACACAGAATTTGAAGGGAAAGATGGTTAGAAATCAAAGACATGAGGCAACTTAATGAAAGACTCTGACCTTCAAACCAGTGAGTGGCAGAGTATTCTTCAGTCTGTACTTCCCGTCCTGCTGGGGGTAGGTGTACAGCAGCACATCATTCATCTGACAACAGACAAAGAATACACTCATAATTCACAGTAAATCTAAAAACAGACAAGAGAATGCCGATCAGAGAAAATGTGAAAAGGACAAAAACTAAAAGGTAAAATAGTCAAAAAAAGTCAGTCGCACAGACTTCCTTCTTCATGCATTTGCAGCAATTCCCCAGTAGGTGGTGCTCTACTACAACATTTCAAGTCAAGTTGATTCACTTGATGGGTAAAAATTGTGTGTACTTTTTCTCCATTTGTTTTTGTCCATTCCACACAGTACAGATCTCTAATGTTAAACACAATACTTTATATTAATGTTCCACTCCATATACAAATGTGCTTATTTACTTGTTTTTACTTGGATGTTTGAGCTTCACTGTGCATATTGACGTATGGACAGAGTTTAACACTAGAAGCCTGTTTTCACCAAAGGGGGACATTTTCTCCGTGTGGGGTATCTATAAATGTAAAACCTCTACTTTGAATTTTTACAATCAGACATGAATGAGATACTTCCACAAATGCATAACAAAGGAGTTGAAATCAAACTGGATCATTAATCTCTGTATCATTTTTTTGCTGTGTTTGAATATTTTTTTTATGAGACTAGCTGCTCCTGCAGACTCTTTATTATGCTGTCTCCAACATTAATAATAGTTGATAACACGCGATCAGAGTCAGGGTGGATAAACTGGCAGGATAAAAGTAACACAACGATGATTACCAACATTCCTCCAGAAGAGACATTTACGAGCTTTTTTTTAATGTCGAGCCCACACCACAAATTTCAAAAACGCCACAGGAGGGAAAAGCAATGCGCTTTGATGATGCCCTATGGATAATTTCAAAGGCGTTTAATTTTATAATCTTTCTTGACTATAACATTTTAGGGCTATCTCCATGTTATGACTTATACATACAACATTATCGATTACACCTTTCTTCCCTCACTCTGCAACCCTGTTTCCTTTAGCATGATCTTTGACTGCTGAACAATTTGTCTATATTAAAGATGCTGAAGACAAATCAAACTAATATTCAACTGACAGAATAAAGTCATAAAATGTAACAGGTGCACACATGGATAAGGAGCCGGTGTTGACCTTCCCTGTGCTGTCAGTAAAGAACCGGCTCAGGAAGTCAGCATTCAGAAACATCCTGCCAGGAAACCCTGCTCTTAATAGCTCAGTCTGGACGTAGAAAACCAGCAGGCAAAAAATGTGTGACTCTTCAGTTTACACAGTGATGCCTTCGGAACGCACAGTGGTTACTGTACAACATTAAGCAAATAAAAAGATTATAAAATATAGTATGACCACTGGCACAGGTCTGTTAACTTAACAACTACAAACAGGAAGCAGTGATTACCAAAAACAGATGGCGGGGCTGTCGACTCTTCCTGCTGACCTTCATCAGGGTGCCCTCCTTCACAAAGACCTGATTAAAACAGCAAATACACAGCAAACACAGTACCAAACTGAACACGTCACAAGTCAACTGATCATGACACCCAGAGGCCATCTGCGATAATTGCTGTTGTTTTAAAGCCTTGCCGGCTGGGGATTCCCAGCTGAACGATTGTGTAAAGGGCAACACAGGGTGGTGCATGGCAGACAGGGTGGGCTGGCAAGGAAACAATGCTGTTATCAGAGTCATACCCTGCCCGGCTGCAGCAGATCCCGCAGGCCGCGAACACTGTACTCTATGTTGACCAGACGCAATAAGTTCTCCTGAGACAGACAGAGACAAAAGAACAAAAACACAGGGAGAGAAAATGAGACAACAGCCAAAGAGAATGATGAAAGAGTCCATTAACCATCATTTTCCTGTAAACCCCAAACTGTTCTCTTCTACTTAGATATTCTTTGTTTAGACATACTTATTGCCTAGATCAGACAGGCATATTCTCTTTAGAAGGAGACACATTATTTGGCATGCGGCATCCAACTAGAGCTACTGTAGGCATCTTCAAGACCAGCATTGCTTTGAGCTAGATGCTATGGCAGCATGCTAACAAGCTCACAATGATGATGGTCACATTCTGATGTAGAGTAATCATTTCAATTGAATGTGTTAGCATTGTAACACTTGCTGAACATCACTATGATCAAAGCTCGGGATACATCCTCTGGGTGTTCCTGTGGATGCTTTGACCGCATGAGGCCCACAGAGAAAGAATAAAATAGAGTTGGACCAGTTGCTGCCCGAATATTCAGATTTCACAGCACATTCAGATTTTCCTTCGCAAATTGTTGCTCGGTTGCCGGTTACAGCCTGACCGCTCAATGCAGAATCAATTTTAAAAATGAGTCACAAAAACATGGTCCAGGTTGAAAAATACTGGAAAATGTCTGTGTGTTCAGTACTGACCACACCATACATTTAGGTTGAAAATAACATATGTAATTCAGAAGGCAAATGTTTGTTTGTTGGGTTCAAGAGGTTCAGACATGACACTTACCCCATGTTTTAAGCTGTCATTTGCTTGATCTGCAATGTCAGAAACTACAGCTACAGCAGCTAAAAGACCAACACAAAGAGGAGTCAGGAAAGACACTTTTACATTACATTTCATTTAGCTGACTCTTTTACCCAAAGCGACTTACAATAAGTGTGTTCAACCATAATGTACAAACTCAAGAACAACAAGAATCAAGAAAGTACAATTTCTTCAAGAAGGCCAAACTACAAAGTGCTAAAACTAAGTATCATTTAAGTGCTACTAAAGTGCTACTTTCTTTATTCAAGAAAAAAGTCAGTCGGAAAAGATGTGTTTTTAGTTAACGGCGGAAGATGTAGAGACTTCTTAACATCAAGTTCAGAAGTAAACCATGAATAATCATAACTGATTAGATGTTCCTTTGTTCTCCATGTAGAAAGTAAGAGAACAAAAAACATGAAATGAGAGCCTGGACATGTCTGGACTGGGGTGGCTCCCTTATTGGAGATAAGAGATACTGTTGCTGCATCTGGCCTTCTCATGAATTACACATTAAAGTCTCCACACAGAAGAGAGCTGAAATGTTTGCCTGGTGGGTTTCCCCCACAAACAAGAAAATCTAAATTAGCTCTCTCAATGCTATCTTTCCTTTCCAAATGTGAGCAAATAAATTCTCTGTACACAATCAGTCACAAACACAGGCCAGTGAGGCTCTCCTGTGAGCACCGGCCTCTGTCAACACCGAGACCGCTGTTTGTTTACGGCACCTTGGGTGTCTTTATACTCCTTGGAATCAGGAGAGAGGTTGTTCAGGTAATCTGTGAGGGGAGCAAGATTAATAGAAAGCTTTCTGAGAGTCGAAAATGGAACCAATAGGAGTAAAATGTATGTTTTAATCAGAAAAGATACTACATCTTTTCCTTTACAGGAAACTCACCAGTGAGGAGCATGCGGTACTGAGCCACACGCACAATGACCTGCAACAGCTGATGCTTCAGAGACACTTTATCCCCAGCTGGACTCTGCTGCTGAGACAAATAAATATAAAAAGACAATTTAACATATTCACTGTACTACTGCTCCACATAAACCAAACAACAAAGTCAGGTTATTTAAAACAGTCAAGGGATCTCACCGGGTGTACGAAACTTTGGTAAAGAAAATAAAAGTTCCACTGAGAAGCAAATTATACAACAACACTGAAGCTTTGAGCAGAGGCCCCCCCTTATAGTTCAAGCGTGAACAAGTGCCAACAACACTGCAGGTCAGCACGGGGCTCGAGTTTGATTGTTTGTATGTGTGCATGTAAGAAAACATCAATCCGGGATCTCTAACGCCCTCTTTTTTAATAATCACTTCATTACTAATTAGTTCTCTCTCTCTCTCTCTCTCTCTCTCTCTCTCTCTCTCTCTCTCTCTCTCTCTCTCTCTCTCTCTCTCTCGAATCGGATGGTCTAAAAAATATTGAAAACATTATTTTGTCCATAGCTGGTTAATATATATTTGATTTGTTGAATTGTGAAGCATACTATCATATATACTATATATTTAAATACATACTTCATATTTTAAACATATTAATACATGTAATAGCTTCTCTCGATGACTGGTTTTAAAAGCACTACCTGGTGTGTGTTCATTAAACTCCACACTCAAGTGCATTGTTTGAACATGTTGGGAAATTCAACCTACATCAATTTTAAGATCCCCGTGTCTTAAATGAAGCGTTCACTGGTTAATTGTTGTTCTGAGTGGCTCATATCGAACATATTAGATCTTAGCATTTAAACATGTGGTCTATTTTTCCTTTGGGTGTCATGACACTCTTTTAACAGCCAAGAACATTGTGTAGTTGTTGCTTTAATTAAATCACTACTGTTATTCACTTAGCTTTCTGCCTTTTGCTTGAACCTTTTAGTCACAAGGACTCTTTTGTCACGCACCCATCGCCATCTCTGCTACCACAAAACACACACTTCATCTTTGTCATTGCACACAAACACACACACTAAAAACTCTGCTTAGAAGAGAAAATGTGCAGATGTTTCAATTAAAATATCAAATGTGCCAAAACAAAAGATTTTTGCTTTTTATGCATGCTGGAATACAAAACGTTATCTTGTCATGTCATGTGGTCACAATACATTTAATGTCTCCAACTGTGTTTCGTTATTGTGTTTGTTCACCAGAATAGATTGATTACATGGCATAAATCAATCAAATAGTACTGTGCATAAGAAAGATAATCAACGTTTACATAGTTATTAATGTTTTGTGTTTGGAGTTGGGGAAGCACTGTGTGCTGACCTCAAACTGGTGAACAATGGCTGCGAAGGCCGGGGAAGCTCGGCAGCTGTCCTCCAACAGGCTCATACTTCGATCGTAGTGGCCGATGTAAGTGGTAAAAACCAAGAACTCTGCTTTTCTGGACAGGTAGATGTCTGCGATCCTCTGGCTCTCCTCCCTGATTGATGGAGAAACAGAGGTCAGAGTGTGGAAGGCCATTCATTTTAACGTAATGTGTTTATGCGTCTGCGCATCATTCTTACCAGTGTCGGATCCGATTCTCCAGCTCGCTGAGGATTCGGCGGTGCAGGGTGTAAACATCAGGCAGCTCATTGAGAATCTCTCGAAGCCTCTCTTCATCCAACACAGGATCCCCCTCGTCCCCGACTGCTGCCCCCACTGCTTCCCGAAAGTCCTAACATAGAGGCTCATGTGAAGGAAAGCTTGTTTTTCATAGATAAATTCTCATTAAACTCACAATTTCACAGAAGACTGAATTTCTCCTGTTTTTCCTTCCCTTTTTTTGTAATAGTGCAATTTTGTAATATCTGACAGCAGATAGCAGATACATATCAGTTGAGGGATAAATCTAGGAAAGTGTTTTTCCCACCAAGGTTACCTTTGAGCAAGGCACAAAAGGACTATAATCTATCTATCTATCTAGATGCATCACTTACTTCCTGGAGGAGCTTGAGGGCTTTCACGTGTCTGTGGACAGAGAAATAGAAACACCATCAAACAGGGACGCGAAGGGAATCTGATTTTTTTTTTTACAGATTAGCCGAGATGTTTGATAAGAGGAATTTGTTTACATGTAACTTACAATCTCTCTGTGTCCACCAGGTCTTTAGCGATGTAAAAGGCTCGGGATCGGCCATCAGGCTGTAAACAATCACATTATTTACTTGTAATAAGTCCAAGGTTAGGAAGAGATGAGGCATTTTGGCACCAGTTCAATAAATATAACTGGCTCCTTTTTTTACATTGTCTCCAAGTGACATTAACCTCCATTAAAAGTAAAAAAATAATTACTTCTACCGTGACACAAATTCAACACTAAATGTCAGAACTTACCTGTCTGTCATAATTGCTGTCTAAACCTCCCTCTTCCTCATCAGAGGTACGCCCTTGGTCTTCTTCACCCCTGACGTCACCCACTGAGACCGCCACCGAGCACACATTGTAGGCTTCTGTATAGGCACTGGTGAGAGAGGGGGGGCATGGTGAAATATAGCATACATGAGAAAACCCTGACTGTGTAGAAGACTAAATGCATCTTTTGTAATAATTCAACACTGACTCTGGTAAACGCCAAAGTCCTTTTCAGCTTGTGACCCCTATAATGTAGTAGTATCTATTTGTGAGGCCGCATGATGAAGTCATGGTGTTGGTGTAAACATGATTTGTGAGCAGTTGGTTCACTCCAGTGTGATTATTTTCCTCATTTTAAAGGAATAGCTTTACACTTTGGGAAAAAAAAAAACGGTTTTGCTTTATCACAGAGCGTTGATGAGAAGATCAAGTACACTCATGTATAGTAAATATGAAGGCTATTAGCTGAGCTTAGTACAAAGACTGAGAATAGGGGGAAACACACTGGCTCGGTCCTAAAATAACACAATCTGTTAGCATCAACATCATGTATCTCATAGTCTCAAGACAAAAAAAGTGACATAAAAAAAAAATTTCTTAAAAGATAAATTATTTGTCTTCCCTTTAATTACCTTGTGGTCCCATGGTTGGGTGATGACCCAGAGGCTGGGAACATTGATAGACTGCATGTCTCAGTGGTATTATAATATGAACTGTGTGCCGTCCCCAAACCTTTATTCATGAGAATAAATCAGATGAATTTTAATTAACCATCTACGCTATCTTTAAAGTCCTTTATGGTCGTCTGCACTGAAATATCACTATAATAAACATATTCATCAAAAAAAGAAAATGTGAATAGATAAAACATTGGCGATCTTGAGAAACCAATAAACTGATCGTGAAAGGCCTGTAGTGACAACTGTACCCAACCGGGGACGCATGTCCGTATTTTATGCCACCAGATCGTCTTCTGCAATGAGCCCAAATGAATATGCTAATGGCTGCGGCTCAGTGGGGAGTGTCAGGCTATGCAAATAAAAACACATCCTTAAGTTACAGTAGTGATGCAGTCATTCTTTATATGTGACCAATAGCCTTTGAAAGTTTCCGCCATGTTTCAATCCGAGCATCAGTGGATTTTAACCCCACTGTGATGCAAATTAGCTACGTATGAAGAACATATGCGAGCAGTTCAGATCTCTGCATCACACACATTAGAGCTGCATGGCCCATTACTGCTCACTGGATCAAACTCTGGATGAGATACCAGGGGGTGTTTGAACCACAAATTACATGCACGGTTCTTATATTGGGCTTTTATATCACCCCCACAGGAATTGCCTCTGTCACCTCTTACAATCCTACTATGTTGTATAAAGGCTCAAGGCTAAATCTATGGAGATAAATTGCAGAGGGAGATAAAAAACAAAAAGTATCCATTTTCATTTTGCCTCAGGTTCATCTCTGAGCCTATTTGTCCCGGTGGTAGCAGTGATGGGGCAAATGATCTCCAAACTACAATCTGAGAATATTGCCCCTTCAGGCTACCGCAAAACTTACAGCCTCAACCAGCGACTCTGTTGTCCATCCAGATAACTCTCTGCTGTAATAAAAGGCCTCGTATTCACTCGAGGTGTTGAAAACAAGCATAACTCTGTCTTTGTTTAGTACTTGCATCGATAGCTCACTTTCTTACACAGAGCCATGCCACCTTTGCAGTTGTATTTTGCAATAAAAGCAAAAAACTATCTACCTAATAATTTGCTTTTGCTAAATAAGGCCAGATTTTTTTTATATATCTTACCTGTCATAATTTGCATTAACAATGTAGAAACAAGTATCTTTCTCACTTCATTCAGCTTTAGGAGATGCAGATTTACATATATTTCTTACTTTTGTGGAAAATGTTTACATTAGCCTGTTTGCACATGCGTGACTCGCTGATT
This sequence comes from Clinocottus analis, assembly GCF_023055335.1. Classification (NCBI taxonomy): domain Eukaryota; kingdom Metazoa; phylum Chordata; class Actinopteri; order Perciformes; family Cottidae; genus Clinocottus; species Clinocottus analis. The sequence continues at coordinate 12,468,107 of NW_027176042.1, read as the reverse complement.
CTTGGAATTTTGCCAAAAAACAATCTCCGCGAGGTCGGCTTTTCTGTTGTTGCGTCTCTGAAAACAAAATACAGAAGCTCAACATTGAGCATGAATAAAGAGTGGCCTGCAACCCTCTTTTAAAAAGATTTGTAGAGGAAAGCAGGCTCACTACAGCCACTAATACTGATAGAAACTTGATGGCTCATACATATCTGCACTCGTTTTTTTTGTTTTGCACAGGTTGCACATTATTGTTATTATCTTAAAAATATATTTGGTGCAAAACAGGTTAATTGCAGCAATAATAGGCTTTTTTCCAATAATGATTCAGCATGGACCATTTTGTTACAATTTTGTTGTGGGCGGTGGGGCGTGAACATTTTTCTTCCTTCAAACTGGGGCGTGACAAAAAAAAAAAGTTTAAGACTCACTGGTCTAAACTAAAGTCTCAGTCTTGTCTCGATACACTCTAGTCTTATGCAAGACTTATGGTTTAGTCAACTTGACTATAACAGTGACTACTATTATCTAATTTAATGCTTTTAAAGTACACACGCCATCAAAACCTTCTAAAAACTACAGACGACCATCTAAAACCTTAATACTAGTCGTAATCCTGATACTATCCATATTCAAAAGAGCATATGTATTATACATGTGTAGCTTTGCTCAGACATTAAAAGCTGTTTAGAGAGTTAGAAAGTTAAACAGGTCATAATTCCATCTCAAGTATCTATTTTATATTGCTGTGAAAACATTTCCTTCAAACAACTATTTATTCAAGTTTCTCATCGTAATGTAATATATGTTTTACTTACTTGTAATTATTAGTGTGTATTGAGTACTTAGGGAAATATAAATAATTACATTGTCATGTCAATCTAAATGTCTTTGTAGTATATATTTGTATTGCACACAGCCACAATGGTATCCATGATGAAAGGGAAGCACGCCAGTGAACAACTGCTGACTACCAAACATACTGAGATTTGATCTCAGTATGTTGTTCCTGACTGGATAGAAAAGAGCAATGACTCCAAAATGCTCTGACTATTAATCATCCTGAGCGGCCTGTATGATATGGGTATAGCCAACAGGAATGCATGGGGGATGGTTTAATGTCAGCACAGTGTGGCTGATCATGCCAACAAATATCACTACAGAAGGGAGGTGCGAGGCTCCACCTACAGCACCAACACATAGGCCAGTTTTTACACATAAATAAAATATTTATGAATGAAACCAGCCTTTTTCACTTACATCTGAAGATACCACCGCCACCTCCACCTCCAGCATTTCCTCGTCTACCACCCAACATGCCCGAACAACACACAGACACAACAGCTGAGGCTTAGTATACATATCACTGCATAGCAGGGAAGCCGCTACACTGTCCTCCCCACCACTGATCACCACTTCCATGTCTGCTGTAAAGGCAACGTCACGGGACTCATTGTAATAAATAGTTAAAAATCCTCCTCCCCCAGGCGCATTGTTAAACCCACACAGTGGCCGAGCAGTAATAAAGAAGACTTGTGGCCAGTGTAAAACATTCTTATATTATGTCCAGCTGCATCATTCAATATGAACACAAAATTGCACACAGACACAGGTTTAACTAGCGACATGAATGGTAATGTCCACCAGTCGATCCTTTGGTCCAAATGGAATTATCTGAATAACTATTGGGAGGGATTTCCATGTGGTGATAGCCATACTTTTTCTCTAGCTTTGTCATGATTAGTTTAAGAGTTCAAGATTCATATTTGTAATCTCTTGTTTACATACCTTTCTGTTTCCTGTTCAGGTGACTGCGTTGCATTCTTGAAACCAGGGAGGCTGCTCATGTCCACGTAACCGTCAGTGTCATTGGCAGAGGACATCACCCGACTGGTACGGTCAAAGAAGTCTGTGAACGGCGGCTGGCAGACGGGCCTCCGCTGTGGGACCTGAAGGTTCTCGTAGTCTGAGCTGATGGCGGGAACATTCTCATAGTCTGAGATATCTGTGTTGGGGAAGGAGATGGAGCGAGGCTTGGTCAAGGGAAGAGGCGTGAAAGGCACACAAGACCGTTCCTCAAAGGACTCCACCCGGACAACACTGCGATTGAGAAAGGCCACAGAGTTCCCTTTTCTTTTGCTTTCCTTGTAGAGCAAGAAGGTGGAGGCCGGCTCTGATAAAAGATGAGGTTTACTAGCAGAGCGGGAACTGAGCTGAGGAGAGCTACTGAAGCTGCGTCTTTCTAGATCCAGCAGTCTGCTAGGCGTGTGGTGGTATGATTCTGCTGAGGACTTAAACAAGGACGGGTTCACATCCACCGGCTTGCTCTCCGTTTTCCGCCTAAATTTAAGCATTAGAAAACGCTTAATGGAGGATTTCTTTTTCCTGTTTTTCTCCGACGAGTCTCCTTCGATGGAAAGTGAAGGGGAGCTCTTTGTGATGGGCCTCTTGGTGATGTAGGCCAGCTGAAACGGAGGAGGAATATCAACTACAGATGTCGGCGTGGACAGGCCACTGGATGACAGCGGTGAGCACCGTGAGAAGCTTCCTGATGAACAAATGGCACCTCCCTGTCTCGGGGATCCATCCCTGTAGCTGTAGACACCCAGAGACATGTCCTGTCCCTCCATGGAGAGGGAGCGTGGGTACAGGGACAAATAGTGAGGTTTGTTGGAGCGCTGGTGCCGTGTTGAGCTTATCATGGGGCTGCTGCTCAATGCAGGTTGTCCAATTCCACTTATGTAGGGCCTCTGAACAAACTGTCCCCCTAACTCAGCCACATTATTATGAACACGATGTGACAGTGAGCAGGAGAGCATCTCTGCTGTCCTCTTATGAGAAGGAATAACCTGTTCACCCTCTGAACTGTGCCCTGGTTCCTCATAGAGGTGCTCGTCACTGATATCCGGTTCTGTGTCAGCGGTGTCCTCCAGGAAAGACACTATGTGACCCTCCAGGTCTTCCTCGAAGATATCCGAGTCACTTGGAGAAAGCAGCTGGCTTTCTGAGAGGGAAGATGTCAGCGAGGTGTCCGTGTCGGTCGGCACTGAGATGGACACAAGCCTGAACCTGGGCTGGCAGTCCACATGATCAAACAAGGCCTCCGGGGTCTGAGCTTTGAGTTCTTCAGTCATTTTCAGATAAGCTCTCACCTTATTTTCCTCCCTGTTGTAGCTGCTGCACTGAAGACGGTTACTAACCTCCACGTAATCCTCAGAGGACACAAACTCTGTTTGTCCATTTTCTGCTGTTTTCTCATATTTCCTGGCTGATACTCCACTGTTGTTTACAGGTGAAAGTGGACTCTGTGGTAGTCCATGAGCTTTGTTATTCCTTGATGTCATCTCTCTGTTTATAATGTCCTCTGAGGAGACGTAGTAAGGCTCATGAGTAGGATCGTCCTGTACAGCAACATGTCTCTTAGTTGTGTCACAGACCTTTTTCTGGTCATAAAAACTAACGTTCTGTCGGTTTTCCCCCTTTTCCTTCACTTTATGGCCACATTGAAACTTCAGAATGTTACAAGTGATGCCACAATTAGAAGAAGTTTCTTCTTCTTTCTCCTCTTCATCTGTGAGAAAAACAAGTTGTGTATCAATGTCCTTCATGTTTCCATTGCTGGTGAGATAAGGTTCATCTGAGAGGGACTCAGTTAAATCATCTGCTGTACAGTCACCTGTTTCATCCTCATTGATCTGGAGATTTCCCTGCCTCTCCATCATGTTGCGATTTTGGGCAGAATAGCAGCCTGCCTCCCCATCAATGCTATTAACAGAGAGGTCTCCCACTGAGAGGCCATCTGTCTCAGCCAGCGCCTCGCCTGCGTCACAATCTTTGCCGTCTATGTCCTCCGTCACGTCCGTGTCAACCATCTCCACTGCGTCCTCAGAGTCAGCAGTGAGCCCAGCATCACTGACCCAGAGTGTTTCCAGGGAGTCCGCCTCCTCTGTTAAAGCACTGTCAGTTAACTTCCAGTCCTCTTCCACCTTCTGAATCATGTCTTCTTCCTCTTCCCTTTCCTCTTCTGTCCCTTCTCTGTCCTCCGACCCAAGAACATTATTTTCTGGTGATTTGAAGATGTAGAGGTTAAATTGTTTCTCTGCTGGCAACCTGTCTGCAACCACTTTGTTGAGACTGTTCTCCGTCTCTTGCTTCTCATCAACCTCACTATCTGAATTTAGTAAGCCGCCGCTGAAGCATCCTCCCTGGTTACCATTAAGCTCAACTGTGACTTTAGGTTTTGGGGCTATAAAGGGTTTGGGACCCCGGGCTGAAGACATGAGAGGAGAGGGCAGCTTTAGGCTGGCGTGACAAACAAATCTTGGCTTGGGAGCCACAGAAGGCTTGGTGCAGTCTGAAAGAACAACAGGAAAAGGAAACTGTAAGATTATGTGCTTTAAAATAGCGTACAGGTCATTTATATTGTGTCCCTTGGGCTAAAACTGGTTACAGATTCTAACTTCACACAAAATATAATTTGAATAGTGTGTGTAGTAGTCACACTTAGATGATTATTACCATGATTTGTTGTAAGAAATCTAACTAATCTGGCAACCTATCAAATGTAGCTGAGCTGGAAAACTTTCCAAATACTTTCCAGAAATAGCTCGGTAGTAAGAGGACAAAATACTTTTAATGAGTAATGTGTGATTTTACATCCTTTGATAAAGAATACTAAACAAATCTAAGGGATTTCCCTGGTTCACTTCCTGTGATTGAAGTGAGAGAAACTCTTCTCAGGCAGGCTGCCTTTACTTCATAAAATCTCATATAGAAAGAACAAAAGAATGTATATCTGATATCTATAACCATGCACATCATTTGATCACTTTAAGAGAAGAACCTGAATAAGCTGTAAAGATAATGAGGCTCACCATATTACGTTTCATACAAACGACAATGCACTCAAGATTTGCCCTAAAGTGCACGTATCTACCCCAAAAACAAGAAGAAAAAAAGGAGTTTTTAAATGAGGGCATTACGGTTGACAGGTTGACAAGTTCTTTATTCTATCAGAAATGCAAACAGTGAATAATGTATCAACATAACATTTAGCATAGCGCTCTGCTCCGACATAAAGAAACACTGCGTTAATTAAATCCACTTTGGGTTGCTCCACATCCTGTTGCTACCGATGTTTTCCCCATCGAGCCTCTGGCAATGAAAGAAAATACGACAAAAACTAAAACTCTATGTCCAGCTGACTTAATATCAATTTAAATAAAATGCATTAAAGACCAAGCAGTGAAGTAGAGTAAACCCACCATTCGCGTATTAAAGTAATCTCACCTGTGTTCATTTTAGCGAAGCACCGTCTGCAACATCTCGTCCACGAGAGCAGCTTCTGTTCACAAAAGGTTTAATAACGTGTAAAAACGGAGGCAAACTCAGCGGAACTGGGCAAACAGAGAATGAGTGAGTGAGACTGAGCAGCAGCTCTGTCTCTTCCTCTGAGAGGGAAACCGCCGCTCAGCTGATCGCGTGAGCGTCTCACAGCGCGCAGGACGCGACTGGAAACCCAATGGAGGCAAACAGCTCCGTGGCGACCTGGATCCCTGCTGCACCAGCAGCAGGTCCAGGGTTGGAAATGTTAAATCAACCTACAACTCAACACTGATGAGCCTTTATTACAGAGAATTGGAAATTGATGCAAAGCAGGTGATGTGGATGTTGTAATGGTGGTAACGTGAGTTAAAGATCTACACACATGTGATTGTTTTTATTAATAGTTTATAAATAAATTATGTATTTATTTACCGTGAACAAATCTTATTTACCGAGAACGAATCCATTAGTTATAACTTTATAAATCATGCAATATTAAAAGAGTATGGTAAGATATGGTCTGTTAAAAACACAAAATGATATTACTTTCATTAAGTTAAATGCTTTCCACAATTTCCGTCTGACATATAGATCTACATGATTAGGTGAGAACAATACATCAGTATTATCATAACGCTGTATTTAACCTTATTACCGTACATGTCTCATTAAAAAAAAAATGTTGTGTGATCTTAAATCAGTTTTTCCTTATTGATAAACCAGTCTTGCTTCCCTGTCTGATTGGTGCACAACAGGCTCTTTTCTACATAACAGGAAACTGCTCTCCCTGTTTCCTGCACAACCCAACTTCACATCCTTCAGCTTATAGACATCATGCTCACATTTAACCCCTCTGTGAATTAAATGTGACTCACTGAGGGTGAAGTAAGGGAAGCTATTTTTACTCAGCTGATGGAGACTTATAACACTAAAACAATATCTGTGTGTTACCGATTCAGTAGCAACCAACAGAAGCACGAACATGGGGAGTGGCACTGAGGGGGATCAGTACCGCAGGAAGAGAACATGGGAGTCAGGTCCCGGCCACAACACTGTCCGTCACGTTAGTAAATGGACTGACCTCACACTTATAAGTTACCCTTCGTCACGCCATGACACATGATTAAATATAATAGCATTCAGTGTATTACAAATTGCTCTAATGCTGCCAAACCGCACAGTGAGGAGTCTCCTTGTTAAGCATAAGCTTTCCCGGACACCAGGCAGATGATTTTGTGCTTGAGAGTCCTTCAAACACAATGATGAACAGTCTCTCCCTCTTATGCATCACACGTTTAGGTCAAACATCAATCCACAGCTACAAGCAAGGAAATACATCCAGGCATGTAAGTCCACAGCTACGGACATAGGATTGTCAATATTTTGTGAGTCAAACTGTCTATCTGTCCTACATGACCTAATGCAAAACACAAGTAAATAACTCGCTTGAAATAATTTGATCAGTGAGGTATCATTACATTTCATTAAGCTGACACTTTTATCCAAAGTGACTTGCATTTTTGCTCTATACGCCGCAAAAACAGCTACGGGAGATATTCAGGAGTTAGTGTCTTGCTTAAGGACACATCGACCTGGATTAGTAGACCCGGGGCTCGCACCACCGACCCTCTGATTGAAAGACTGGAATACTAACAACTGAGCCACAGTCGCCCAAAAATACTTACTTCTGTGCTTTTGAGAAAGAAAAAAGTGTTGTCACTAACAAAGTCTTTAACTCATTGAAAAACAAACCTTTTTGTCTGTGCGATAACTGTGTTTTCATATGAAGTCAATAAAGGGGCGGTAGCTTGCAACACGAGAGAATAGCATGACATTTTTTGGAACGAGGGGGTGACCCAAAAAAACCTGGCGATACAGTTAAGGAATGCCATATAAAGACCAGAACAAACAATGCGTCCTTCAATCCTTTCCGACCACCCGAGCCCAAAAACGTGAATCTCCATTTGATCACATCGATATACTTGCTTTTTTCTAAACGATTTCCTGAAACAGCTGGGCTCTGTAGATTATTAGCAAACATTACTCAAACAGGACAAGATTTTTAATTTTTTAGGGACTATTTTCTCACGCGGATTAATCCACAATTTAGTTGCAGCAACAGAATGGTGTTTGTGGGAACGACTCCAAATAAACTACTATGTTCATCATAATGATAGAAGAATGGAGCTCTATGAGACAATGAATAAACCCTATCAGGCTTTTGCTACACAAACAATCCTTGTTAGATCATATTGATGTTGTTTTTTGTCTCTTATGGGATTTGTCAACAAAAATAAAAATATAAAACATATCCAGCTCTAGCCTTTAATGTTCTGATTATTTCCCCTTGATAAATCTCTTGTCACAACAGGACGTAAGTGTGCGCTGACTCTTTAAACCTGCTGCATTTCACTGGTCCTCTTCAGATCAAAATGAAGGTGTGTATTTATAGATTAGGAGTTTGAGCTTATCAATAAATCATTCTTTATCGATGTAGATCTTTCTCATGAAGGGTTGGGATGTAAGCGTTCCAGGTCAGACACGTATACAGCCATGATGTATTGGATGTGTACAGTAACAGTATTGAACAATGTTAGTCTGTGTTTGCTAACAGATTAGAAAAACTGTCTCCTGTTTGCGTCAGGCGAGGAAAGAGTGCGTCTCTTCCTCTCTCCTGCTCTGAGGTGAAACAATAAGACTGGGGCTTAAAAAAGGAACTCCATCTTGATATACTCCTTCCTGTGACTGTTTTCAAGTCTTTCAGCATAACTGGAGCACCGAGGGCGTAGTCACCAAGCGTAGAGGATAACTCCGGTTATTTTCAACCTGGGCCTTGTTGGCCTACTTTTTGACATAATCGCAGGTTCATCAGGTTGTTTAAAAGAATGACACTTTGACATATTCTGAATAATTCTTGGTCTCCTTTTAATCAGTTTACTTTTACTTGTATTATATCAGAAGAATTAGGGTCCATGAACAGAAGACTTGTTTTAAAGCTTGAGAAGGCAGCATATTTTTGGCATCATTGGCCAAAAAGTCCATAATGACCTTTCAGCATATTTTAATTGAAGAGTAGGCTCACCTGCAGCTCTCTCGTTACCGTCCTAAGCCCCTCCCACCAGAGGAGCACTGCACATATATGTGCTTCATACAATAACCTGCACAAGTATTTGTCAATCATTTAAAACAGTATCCTGCATCCACAACATCGTGATCCTGATGCTCTAATAAAAGCAGCAATTTTGAGAATAGTCCTCATTTTAACTTGACAAACTTGTGGGCTTGTAAACTCCTTACAGAGGACATGCTGTGGTTTGAGGTCGTGAGCTAAATGCTAGTGAAGCATCTGCAGCTGAATCAAGCAATCACCGAAGGGATCTGTATGCGTATCTGCCTTTCTAGAACAGCCAATGGGAACGCCATCTTTCTAGTGACTTGTTATTGGCCAAAGTCCCCATCACAAGCTAGATTTTCTAAAGCCTGAGAACGGAGCCAAGAGGAGGTGCAGAAGTCTAGTTTTCTCTCAGACCTCCTGAATTACAACATGCTGAAAGGTAATTATGGATGTTTTATGTATACTTTTTCTAACATGTAATTTTATTCTTTATTTTATTAAAATTACTTTCTTTAAAAAATAAAGGATCCACGAGACAGATGTTTGGGATTTTCTGGTGCCAAACTAAAATAAAGGAGCTAAGTGACTGTCACAGTAAGTACACATAACTTCCTACTTTCACAAAATATATAGAAAACATGAAGAACACAGGAAAGTATTGTTGACTTGTGTTGTCTTTGGCAACACTGAATCCTATAAACTGTCTAGTATTTGAACCAGTAGGATACAGGAACAAACTCTTGTTCATGGCTGTCTAATTTTAGTTTCCTGTCGCATCATGACAAAGAAGAAAACACAGCTGGAGGGTTGTTTTCGTTCTTCTGTGAGAACCTCTGACAAGTGAACAATGGGATAAGTTCTGACGAAAGAAAGCTGTAAAAATACAATTTATTACATACAATTTCAAGAAAAGTTACATTTTTACATACACCAAACTGACTTCTTTAAGATATGTTTTTTTCTGGTCTTGTGTGTTTAATTCCTTGCACAAATTGAGTTCAGACAGCCATTTACGAATGAAAAGTACTTTATTAATCCCCAAGGGGAAATTTTTTTACTTTAAATTTTTTACTCTAGAAACTAATAATGGCTTATAGCTTTAACGAAACAATAGAGTACTTATTATCTCCTAACACACTGTTATTGAACAGATCTGCACATTCAGTACTTGTAAACTGGCTGAAGGAATTCAACAGCGTAAAGCCCAGTAAAACACTTGCTGAGATTCATTGATTGGCTTTGAGTTTCAGCAAATTAATCACTGTTGATTTAAGTGACAGCTATTAACTGAAGCTGAACAATACATCCATCAGTTTGTTGTCATGGGAAGCATTCGGTCTAATGACCATATTAATGTGAGCACCGATCACACCATCATCATTAAACCACATTGGATTACCCTGAAGTTAAGCGAGTCGCGTGTGTGTGCGTGTGTGTGTGTGCAGTGGAAAAGACATGTTAAACTTTTCAGTTTCACTACAACAACTTAGTTAATCACCTTAGGACTCAACTGAGTTTGATAGTCCATTGACACATTTATAATGAAGCAAGTTTTATGCATCTATTTGGGAATATGTCAACAAATTATTTGGGCAAAAACCAGGAAGTTACTTGTTATCTATCTATAACAACACACATGTCAAATTCATGGATTACATATAAGAAGACATAGTCAACAGTACGTCCCCAATTGGTTTGTGGACTGCAGTTATGAAGACTTGAGTTCTGCATTGAACTTTTGCCTTTTTGCAACCAGAAGTGATCTAAGAGGGTGGAGCTAACCGAACAATGAATAAGACATTTTAAGGTGACCAAAAGGTTAAATTTAATGAACTAAAACACCATGTAAAGGGGAAAAGTTCTACCATGAACCCACTTTCAACTCCAAGACGAGACAATGCCATAGCGACTTGTAACTCTAAAGTATACCCTGCTTTATAGTCTATTTTAAACAGGACCAAAATTTAATAAACATCATACTGTATTGAAGGAGACCGAAAACTTGCGATTCAGATGATAAACTCATGTTTACAGTGTTCACTGTAATAAATGAAATGAGAAGTAGTGTTTCAGTCTGTCCTGTAAATATGAAGCTACATCCTGCAGCTGGTTCACTTTTCTTACCAATAAGACAGAAACAGTTAACCTAGGTCTGTTTCAAGGACACAAACCCACGTATTGCTCCATCATTAATGAACATATTTGGATATTGTTTATTTAACCACACTCCTTGCTCAACGATTGTGTGTCCGTCGTACTGCGTCCTAACTACACCGTTACAGGAGCAGAAACTTCAAGACATAATGAATAACTAGTTTTAAAGTTTTTCATGTGGATGGATTTTGTTACCTTTATACAGAACCAGACTCGCTGTTTCCAGATCCCTGTACTAAGATAAGCTAATTACTTATTAGTGTATTACTAGCTTCAGCACCATATTTACTATACAAGCGTTAAAGTGCATCAATCTTAAATCAATCCTCTCATTTAACTCTCAAACAAGTGGAAATGTAAAAAGGTCAAACGATGTCTTTAGTAAATATCTTTATACCTCCACATTCTTTTTATTTTTTTAAATATTAATCCTACAATCACTATTTGTGCTTGTTTTTTTTTATGTTGGAGCCACTGTTTGTTTAAAATCAGATGTTTATTTTGGTTTGGCAAACTGCCATTTAAGTTTCATTAATAATGAAGAGAAATGCAGGCGGGATGGAGTCTGGTTTTTAGAGGCAACATTAATCTTCTACTGGGGGGCGCATTGAGATGCAAGTAGCACCTTAACAGCCCCTGGATCTAACAATCAATACTAGCCATGTGACAACAGAGCGAGAAAGACTGACATCAGTGCTGCCAAGAGACACGGCTTCCTCCCTTTAAAGCAGCTAATCTAGACAAAATCCCTGACGGTCATATTTCACCATTAAACCTACCTCAGTGACCTGATAACAACATGGGCACATTATAAATTCTTATTATTCAGGATTATTCCTCGTGAGTGGTCAGAATAGACTCCCAAATCTACCCCAAATAATTTTATTGATTGATAAAGATGTATGAGTGATTTGCCTTTATAGACAGAGCAAGTTGCTTTTCCAAACATGTAGCAACATATAATATGTTTATCATCTAATTGATATCAAGAGACTGAATTTTGGCAAAGGTTGGAGACAACTCATGAAAAAGACAAAACACAAGACATCGCCATTACACAGTTACGACTAGATAAGAAACAATCAAATATAAATGTACGGGAAAAAAAAAACTCCCAGACTGGAAATGCTAATAACTAAAAATCTGATTGGTGCATGAAAATATTACATAGCACTTTCTCAGTCCTGCTCACTTCAAAAGAGCCGACAAATGAACAACTGTGTAAAAGTAAGAAGAAAAAACAACTGCTTAAAATTTGGCAGAACATTGTGTTTCCATCGTGAAAGAAACAGACAGTTTCAAGGACTTTAACATCGATAAATGTGGCCACTTGTGTATGTAGCCTGTAAATTATATTGTCTGCTGCCTGTTGAGTGATCTTTTGCACAAGTGACTACATCTGCTGCTTAATCCCCCCCCCCCCCCTCCACACACACACACAAACAAGTATGTATTGTCAACACAGTAGATAATAAGTAACATGAAGCTTGACAACTTTGTCTGTAACACCATCTTGATACAGTCAAGAAGGGGTGAATTGTCTAATGATTTATATGAAATTACTTTGGTTAACATCTCTCTTTGTCTTTAAAGTCTCCATTAAATTACAGTCTTATATGTAGGGTTTTTATGACTGTGATATACATTTATTTCAGAGAATTTAAAACCCTATAGGTTAGTAAAAGCCTCAGTCGTTTTGTGAATCAGTGTTTTAAAAACAAATTACTCTACTTAAATGTATTGTACACTCTGAAGTGTAGTGTAAACATGGATGTCAAATGCTGCCTCGAGGTAGTATTTGCTGCATCTGTTAACTGCAGGTATAGTGCATGCTGGGTGGTTTAAAGCAGGCACAGAGTGCGAGTGGACTGCCAATGAGTCCGCAGTCCCTTTTCTTGCTTTTTCACTCCCTTTATCCCTTTCACACCAGCAGAATTTATGAGGCCATTACAAGTGTGCATGCAGTGTCAACAGTGCCCAGCTAATATCTTTATCCAGCACCGCGAGGAGCCTGTCAGACAACACATGCAGCGCCCACGAGACAAACTGCCCTCCCAGCTCACAGTTCAGCTGAAAACACACTAACATTCAACATGCCTCAGCATTTCAAAACACATTATCTGGCTTCTTAAGGCAGCCAGCAACTTAAATAATGAGTTCAGCCCAAGCCTCCACTTATTATGAACACATCTGGTTGTGAAAGGAGGAAACTGAAATCTGGTCAGACAGACAGAGGATTACAATCAATGCAGTGCAGCTTGTAACACACCAGCATACCTTTAACCCATGACCCATTAAACTAAATGCATTGGTGTATTGAAAGCTGCCATTACATGCTTGGACAGATTTAAAATCTTGTTTCCTGTATTTATCTGTTTCTTCTCTTTTCCAGATTTCAATAAATGTTGTGCATGCTTTCAATGACTTCCCTTACCTGTCTGTGACTTCATCCACACCAAAGAGCTGGGCAGTGAAGTTTTTAGTAAACATTACTAAGACAGGGAAGATTACTAAGACAGGGAAGCGTATACAATGAAATGCTTCGTTAAAGATAAACCTGGGGTTTCCAACTTTTATGGCTTGTGGTTCCTTTTTTTAAAACTGTCTCTAATTGAGGCTTCTTGACACATTTCAGATGTCGATTACTTATTGGCAGTTTAACAAGGGCTGTGCAGTATGGACCAAAAACTAAAATCACTGTATTTTTTCCCAAATACGCCACAGCCCCATCACAATTTCCAAACAAATGCAATCCAGGAATAGCCGCTCTCGGCCGGTCACAACGCAGCCTGGGCTTTGACCCCTGGCAGCTCAGGGCTTTACAAAACAGCATTGTGATCCCAAAAAAGATCATTCTGAGCCTGTGTTACATAGTTGCATAACCTGTATTAAATAGCTAAACTAGATGGATTAATATGAAAAGAATCTGTTTTACTGTGTCAGGAAAGCCCAATACTTTTATGAAGATCTGGCAAAACATTCTCACTTATCTCGACGAGACCGGAGTTGAACATTTAGTCATGGCCGCCCAACAGAACAAGAGGCTGTGGTTTGAGGTATGTGATATAATAGTGGCATCAAGAGTAAAACACAACTGATAACAATATAGTTTGCAATGTTTGCATGCGGATTATGAGACGATGACATGTAGGCAACATGCATAATAACATACTAGTATCTATTGGCATAATGGAAACAGTTTCTCTTTATTTTTCTTCTATTGTTTTTATTTTTGTATACCTGTATGTTTTATTGTTTATGTGTCTATGTAATAACTGTGTAGGACATTAGATTTATCCTGTATGAGGGTTGGGGGGAATACATAACTTACCTTTATGGAGTGATTTCAAATAAGTATATTGACACGTTTACTTAAACGTTTACTACAGTATTAGGCTTTGCATACACAGGGTCAGTAGGATCAGCCTGTGGTTGCATTTTGGTCGTTTTGGAGGGATTTATTGACATTAAGAAGTATAGGAAACTGCCAATCATATCATTTTGAGAATGTTTTCTTCTTTTGTGAAATGATAAAATGGGTTTGGCAAAAAACATAATTATTTATCAAAGTAATCCATTGGTATTGAGACCAAAACTCGGGTCTTGTATTGTAAAATGTCACACCCAGGCTCAATGTTAACAATATGTGATCAACAGAGAGCTAAGGTATTAAATACAACATCAATTCAGCCGCCTGATGTTGTGGCTTGAACTGCAGCAGAAAGCCATCATTAGAGAGACTCCACAGGGCCTTTGTCCCTCTTTCTGTGATCCATCTGCTGCAGGGGAGACACTGCAGCAGGCCTACCATCAAGTTCACTGGCACCAGTCTGTTTTGCATGTGTCTGTTTGACACAACACAGCAGGAGTGGCATTACGGCCCTGTGGCAAGAGCAGCTCAATAGCTGCGGCAGCATTAGCTCTCATTACGCACACACCAGCTCATTACGGCTCACCGTGGGGTGATGCTGACAGAGGGACACGGACCTCCTCCTGAAGAACATTGCTTCACAGTGTGGCGGTGGTGATACACACCAGTGGAAGACGTTATTCACTGATGGACCATAAAACAGTGCTCTTATTGAGCAGTGTGGGGTGTTGAGGCAATAATGTGCTTTAATTGTCTGCCCTATGGACGTGGCTCTGATGAGAAAGAATGTGGTCAGATAAGTCTTGTTTTCTTATGCCCATTTCTATTATGTGCAGATTGTGTCAACCAAATTTTGAAGAATGTACTTTGAAGGACTGGTTTTTAATTGTGGATTAATTGTAGTTGTAGCAGCGGGATATTTACTAGCGATGTTTTTTTGTGATAACTGTAATAATTGTAGCAGACAATGAAACACAGAGATAAAACAGGTGCAGGAACTTGCCGCCATGCTTCTCTTTGTATCTTTATATCTTAGTTCCTCTCTACAGATAACACTCCTGCAGCGCTTCACAGCTGAGATAAGCACACAGAAGAACAACTTGCATCCCAAAGCGAGAATCACGTCACGTTCGAAGGAAATGAAACCAACCAGCTTTCCATCTCAGGTGGTCCAGAACAAAAGGTGAAGTTAATTTAGATGGATAAACCTGCTTACGTTTTAGAAACTAAATGTATTAAGCTCTAATGAATGTTTGATTTTCCACTTGTCTTGCCGGACCTCACAAAAAAGCCCCCCTATTGTTTTATGACTTTACTGAAAAACTAATTTCAAACTTGTCTAGCAGCTTTTTATCAATGTTGTCTTGTTATAGTGTATTTGTTTTGTTTTTTTACTTGAATTATGTGTGTTTTTAAAATTACATAATTTATAAATTGTTGGTAAAAATCCAAGTTTAGAGAAAGAATTGCCATGTTTCCTTATTATCTGTCCAAATCTAATTATTTGTCCCAGTTTTTTTTTCTTTGTTGGAGTTTTCAGTTATGTGTTGTGTACGTAAACACCACATCCTAGTTTTGACAAAACCTTCCAGTGTAAATACAACAATAACATGTTTGCATTTCTGATGAGGGCTAAAAAAATGTGTGCAAGAAAGAGAAAACTGCAGTCTCCCTTTAACGAGTTTTCTAAATTTGTTTGATGGCTCAATATGCTTGATTTTACTGATAGGGCTGTAATGGCCTATTATCCTTAATGGAGCCAGTGGTATTCCCTTTATTCCCTTCATTTGTTTTTATGTTCATGTCTGTAAGTTAAAGAAGAATCCTAAAGTGATCCAATTAGCTCAAAGTCCTGTCTCTTTGGGCTATTTTGTTCCTCTTTTGGTGACCAGTAAAATTGCTCTTTTGTTGAGTAACCCTTCCAACATCAAAGATTCATCCAGCTCAGTGAACTAGTTGCAGGATGTGTTCTGGGATCGACAATTTATGAGTTTGATTCCCTTTCCCAGTTTGTGAGTGCAATCCCCAGTTGGGTCATTGAAACTCTGCATCATAAAACTTATCTAAGAATTAAAAAACCACTAGACAAGTGTCTTATCTGAGCTCGTAGCACATCTGGGACTCAATGGAGTTACGCCAGCGGTGCAGATTCTGCGTCATGTTAAAGCAAAGCAAAGAGTCCTTAGGAAGTTGCTGCTCTTAGCCAATCAGCTAGAAACACTTAGGGTTATGTACAGATTGAATAAACAAGATATCATTTGTTAATCTGTGAGCTTTATAGAGCTGTTGGATTTTTTTTTGATTTTTTTTTACCCTTTGGACAAAGGGTCTCATCTAACAAATACACATTTTTTTCCCAAAATGTTGAACTATTCGTTAAGGATAATCAATCTGTCAATGTTGACGCTCCACAAAGTCAAATAGCTCTTTTTCCTTCTACATATAAAATACATTTCAATAGGATTTTCAAGGAGAGTTAGTTAAGGTTCCGTTACCTCATTTGATTAACTTGATTTAATATTAAAGACTTTTTGAGGACAATACTTGTTTTTAATTTGATTGAGGAGTATTTTTTGGAGTGTACATTTGTTATTTTAGGTGTTCTGGGCAGCATCGCAGCAGTTTTAAAATGATTGTTCTTACCATGTCTGAAGTTTCATTTCCCTGGTGGTAGAAAACATCACAACGTATGGTTCTGATGATTCCTTAGCTGCCTTTCATCCCAGTAAAGTGTCATTAACCACGACCAGATTGTCCCTCTCTGGATTCAGGACCTCCAGTGCCATTAAGACAACATAATGGCCTGCTCAGGTCGAGAGGACATTAAACCGGATTACTGAGGAACAAGTGTCAGACCTTGCAACCTTCCTCAGAGGCTTCACTGACTACTGCACCACATTAGCTTTAAGCTGCACCGAAAATGATATTAACGGTAAACAAACACCTACACTGTGTGGGTGAGCAAGTAAATCTGAACAGTGCACATATGACTGCTGGTCAAACAAATAATGCTTTGCAAAAATATATTGATACAAAATAAACTACTTGGAAAAATCACTTTAGGTCTGAAGATGTTTCTACAAGTTGAAGGTCATTTAATTTCTATTATGAAAACAGCAGGTTGGCATTTTCCTCTGTCACTGCAGGATTAAACTGCCACAAATAAATGCAGAGATCATTTGTCAGTGCAGCTGCTCCCTGAGAGGAGGGCAGATTCGTCAATGAGACACTCCTTCCTGACAAATATCCATTCATTTATTATGCATATAGTTACAAATATATACATATGTATGTATCAGTGGCGGGCTGTCAGGGCCAGCGAGGCCTTCTCTGCTGGCCTGAACAGAATTACAAAGCTATAGCTATTTTATAATATAATTTAGAAAAAAGAAAAAAGAAAAATCCTTAAAAAGAAACAATCTTTTTTTTCTCGTTATGTGGAGCGGCTTCGCGGGTCAGTCCCCTCGCCCCCTATGCTCTTGGCGGAGCCGTGTGGCGGAGCGGGTGGCAGACTGTATGAACGCGCATATTGTGTCGGTCTGTGACAGTAACTTCAGGGACACTTTTTCCCCCGGTGATGTGGACTTTTTGGCACTCATTGAAGGCCTAGCTCTGAAATATATATATATATATATATATATATATATATATATATATATATATATATATATATATATATATACATATATATATATATATATATATATATATATATATATATATATATATATATATATATATATATATATAATAAATGTCAGAGCTTGTTTAATTTATTTTAGATCTAATTGATCCGGTTTTATTTAGGGGTCTATATCAAACTGTTTGGTACAGTTCTCCAGCACTAGCCAGAGATAACCCAGCTTTCAAATATGAAAGAATTAAATTTACTCGTATTTACGACTGCCACCCTATTTTTTAAAACAGGGAAAGTTTCAAAAGTTTATGTTAATCAATTTAATCTAAATCTCAGGGTTACTAAGAAGTTATTCTTTTTTACACACATATTAAATGACCAAGTTCTTGATAAATTAAATAATTAATGAACTGACTAGCCCAGAGATGTTTGAAGAAAGTAGTGGAAACTGTCAGAGTTTGATTCAATAAGTGGCGGGCTGTGCATTTTCTACCTGAGCCTTCTGTGCGTCTTATTATAGCTGAACAACCTAATTCACCTCATTATGATGACACAACTACAGGTTATTATTGATTTTGTGTAAACATCTCATACTCTCATAACACTGCCACATTTTACAAGTGAAATAAAATGTTACATAGAAGGCCATGGACGAGAGTTCTTCAATAGCGACATAGAGGTGAAATCTGATTGGACAAAAGCTCTCCTTAAAACAAGCTGTACTAGAAGCAGCGCTGCAGGCTGGAAACTGAGCAACAGCGGGAGACACAAGCTGCGCATAGAGAAAAACAGCTAATAGAGAAAAATGACTATAATACATGTAGTGTATTTGTTTTTAATTCATAAAATAGCTATAATTTGGTGATTCTGACAGCCCACCACTGGTCTACAGCCATATAGCAACTTGCTAGATGGCTGAGCTAAATGCTAACATCATAATGCCAGCATGCATGCAATGCTAACGCTAACATTCTGACCTTTAGTATGTGTAATGTCTATATGTTCACCAATCATATTTAGCATTGCACATGTTGATTCTTGACATGGACATGCATTTCATGGCTTTTCTATTTTAAAGTTGTTGAGACATTAAACTCAAAACCACAAATGTTAGCTTCATAGCGGCGCTACATGAATTCACATTACTGCGTTGGATGATGTTGCTGCTGCACAAATTTGATATCATTAACTTCTATCTTACTTTTGATTGTGTCGGTTATGTCTTGTCTTAAAACTATGTTTTTAAAAGCAAATAACATACTGTGATTCCTCTGGTAACCGTGATTGTGTGAACAAAAATATATGTAAAATCCTCCAATGTCATGGTCCCTGCTGTGCTCCTCTCCCCTTCTGTTATCCTGCCTGTTTTTCCTTTGTGTTTTCCCGTTGCTCCCAGTTTGCCCTGTGTGGGTCTGTCCGCCTGGGCGTGGCCTTCCCTTCCTGCTGCCAATTTACCAACACACCTACAACCCGTTTCCCTCACAAGTCTCACAGTATATTACCCCAGTTCTCTCTCCACTCCTCGCCAGATCACACACCCGGAACGAATGCCACGGCCTCTTTGGATTTCAGTATTGACTTGTGCTTTCCCAGCCTCTCAGCTCCCTAGAACTCTCTGGAAGAACTGCCCAGCCTTCCCCCAACCAGCCTCCAGCCCGCAGACGACGCCAGCAAGATTCCTACTTCTCTCTGGCTAGAAAATAAATATCCTTGTCTATCACTCCTGCGACTTGTGTTTGCTTTTGGGTCCAGCCTTGCATTACTATGACACCAATAGATATTGAGATATTTCCATTTGGACCAAAGTGGTGGATGTACCTAACTGTCTGTGTGTGCTGTTGTGAATGCAAACTATTCCATTGTAAAGCTCATTAAAATTGTCTTTTATTTTGTTATGGGTATTGCAGTCTATAAAGCAGTTTGTATGCCTGTAAGAACATATTTAAATCCCTGTATGACTATCACTCTGTGAGGTCTTGTCACTGTATCAGCATCATCTCACCTCTGAGGCAGCACATTTACTCGGGCAGCAAATTGGCTTCAAAAAGCACAAGTTAGTTCACACACACACACACACACACTGTTGTCTACTGTCGTGTGTGTGTGTGATGGAAGACCACACACGCACACGCACACACACACACCAGGACAGTGCTGAAGCTGTCCGAGCATGTATTTCCCACTCCGGTTGGACTGGTCTAACTTGAGGCTGTAGGAACAAATGGGGAAATACACCCAGTGTTTAAGGTCACAGTGGGGTCAAAGATCCACCACAACAGGAACAGAACCATGACAGGAGACCCACAAACTACCAATTCCCCTGCAGAAGAGTGGAAGGTACCAAGTGATGCAGAAATCATGTCAAATAACTCATTTATAAGATAATGGGTTATGTGGTCTTTGATCTGTGGTCAAGTTGTAGGTACAGCTCTTACTAATTGCTAGTATTAGTAAAATACAACTATCAACTCCTCTCAATAGTTCCTCTCTCGTTGTTTTGTGTTTTAGGTCCCACATGGATCCTGTGCACCAGGAGGTCGATGTCAGACAATTGACGGTGTCACATTTCAACACTTGTGAACTAACGTAATCCACTGGTAGAAAGGAGGTGTAATCAAAGTCTTTGTGTCTGAATTTACTTTATTGATGCATTTGATTCTCCTCGGCACAGGATTCAGATGTTCTGCTGGTAAGAGGCGACTGTTTTGTCAGTATAATTTCTTTGATTACATTGGTAAAAGTCCAAGACCGTTAAGTTATTCTCTCATCTTCTACTGCAATATATTCCGTCTGGACATCACACGGTGCTCTTTTAAAAAGGTACTCACCGGTCACAGGGTAATCGATCATCACAGAAGACCTTGGCTTTGAGTTTGTGGCTTGGAACTGATGATAAATGTGTTCCTCTTGAGCATTCATTTTCCCTCATCCATTATTTGGATGCCACTCTGCAAACACTGTGGGGCGCATGTGAGGAGCTGAAATGACTCAAAGTGAATTAAAATTATCTTCCCTGGACTTAGGAGCTGACATTGTTAATTTGCGACTCACCAGCTCATGTTCACACAGGGACTGGACTTGACGCAAGTCTGTTGGAGGACGTGATGCAGAAACCCAGGATAAGTCCGGTCATTAGGGAGCAGCAATGAAGCGGTTTAGTTAGGGTTACTTATGGATTTCACTTCAGATGAACAGTAAAACCCTTTTGCACAGAAAAGGACATTTCTGAAACAAAACGCACTAACTCACCACTTCGCCAATGCCTTTTTCCAGCCGCGCTGACTTGGCAGCGTTTGAGATATAAGAGACAACAAAGACAAATGTAATTCAAACACTCGTACATAGCTCAAAACGATTTGACAACTGTTCTTAGAAAACTGTTCTTAAACAAAAACGTCTTTCTCAGTTGTAATAATTTGCTGCTTTTCTTTTTCTTGTGTAAGAATACACTGAATATCTTTGGATTATGGATTGTTAAAGGGACAATTTAAGACATTTGAAGATGTCATCTTGAGGGAGTTACAACGTAATAATTAAACATGTATGGGTTAAATAACCAGCTGAAAAAATTGCAGCACAATAATGATGTTAACATGTTAATTAACAGTTCAGATCGATCACAGAATATTTTCTCACAAGGTAGGCGTGCAGGTCCACCTGGTGGATAGCTCTTCATACTGCAACTCAATGTCCAAACATGGTCTCTATCAGGCCATTACACAAATATCTTTTTAGGTGGAGGCTTTATATGTTCAAGACTATGAAAATTAACAAGTTTTTCACAAGGACAAAAAAAGAATGAAAGAAAAGTCTAAACAATGTCCAGTTCAATTCCTGATATTTATTAAATTCTAAAACTCCAAGGTGAGAAGTTGTGTGCTGTTGTTTCTGTGATTTCCTATTACAAAGAAAACAAACAGAAACAGCAGTGTTTACAGTCTCAGTATGAAACGACTACACGTTGAATGTGACATTTTAAAGATCAGGTGTTCCTGTAGAAGGACAGCATGTCGTCCAGGCTCTCTGTCGGCTGTCGGGCCTGGCTGAGGTCAACGGGCTGCACGGTCTCCTCAGGCTGAGACTTGGGCAGGCTCTGCTGCTGAGGCGGATACTGGGGTGGATACTGGGGTTGATATTGGGGTTGATATTGGGGTGGATATTGGGGTGGATATTGGGGTGGATATTGGGGTGGATACTGAGGTGGATACTGGGGTTGATATTGGGGTGGATACTGGGGTGGATACTGGGGTGGATACTGGGGTGGATACTGGGGTGGATAGTAGTTTGGGTATTGTTGGGGAAACAAATGAGGCTGGTGATGTGGTCCAGCAAACTGAGGGGAAGGAAAAGGAGGATAAAATGGAGTAGAGGAAGACTCTGGATTAGGAGGAGCAGATGCAGGAGCTAAATCTGCTGTGTGATCTGAAGGTGCTGTCTGCGATGAAGTCTGTGGTTTTGATGGAGGTGAAATATTTTGTTGAGGTGATGGAGGTGGAGAAGGTGAAGGAGGTAGAGGAGGTAAAGGAACTGTTTTAGGCTGAGATTGTGGTTCTTCCATCTTGCTCTCAGAGACTCCTTCTGGAACCTTGGTCCACTTAAAAGACGTCTTGGATTTATTTTCCACAGGTTTAAACTTCCCAGGTCGTTCTCTCTTCCCCTCAGAAAAGTATGCAGAGGGAGGTGCAAAATCTGACTCTCGCTCTTCACGACGGCGATTTGTCCATTCAGTAAACATAAACTCTGAAAGAAAAAGTTAAAGAAGTAAAGTATGTGACAACGCACAGAAAGAGCTTTACTTTAATCTTGAAAAACTTCAACACTTGCACTTACAATTATGCATAATTTAGTTTGAATTACTGATATCTAAACACAGCTTCGTAAGAAAGGAACATAAAAAGGGCCAAAGGCAATTTGAATCTGTGGTTCTAACTTTTTAACAAATAACTTGACATGCCAATGCAGATTAATTGGATGGTAATTTGAAGATAGTGGAGAGGAAGCATCTGCATTTACTGCAACAACAATGCATCCATCCATCCATTTTCCGCCGCTTATCCGGGGTCGGGTCGCGGTGGCAGCACACCCAGCAGGCTTCCCTCTCACCCGCAACATTTTCCAGCTCGTTCTGGGGGACCCCGAGACGTTCCCAGGCCAGCCGGGAGATATAATCCCTCCAGCGTGTCCTGGGTCTTCCCCGGGGCCTCTTCCCAGTTGGACGTGCCTGGAAAACCTCTAATGGGAGGCGTCCAGGAGGCATCCGGATTAGATGCTCGGGCATCTAATCCGGATGCCTCCTGGACGCCTCCGGATTAGATGCTCGGGCATCTAATCCGGATGCCTCCTGGACGTACTTTTGCTTGACATTCACTTCATGTCATGATGTAAGGAGATTCATTTTTTTATGTTAAATATAGACCTTTAAATAATAAGGATTACCTTTGCCTCTGTCCCATTCTCGGACATGAGGAACTCCTGGTTTGGTGTCCTTCCTTTCCTGGATCTCCACTACCACCTTTTTCACTGTGCTTACTTCTGGAGAGTCCTCTGGAAGAGGCGAGGGTCCTTCTTTGTCTTCCCCTTCTGGGACAAATAATTCAAAACAATCCCTCATTTACCTATTATGTGTGATCATTGAACTGCAAAATGCAAACAGACTTTATATGCAAATGGTGCCAATTACTTGATACAGACTAAAGGCCCTGGCTGCATTTGATCTTAGGTTGTTGTGGATTCTAACCTTCATTCTCCTCCTCTCCCTGCTCATCCCCAGTGCCATCCAGCTTGGCCTTCTTCATCTTCCTCTGCCTCACTTTGGTCAATCGGGCACGCAGGATGGCCTGCCTCTTGTCCTTCAGTTGTTCCCTCTTGGTGCGCTGATCTGTTGTCTGAATGACAGGACAAATGTAGAAAAGAAACAAGGACTGAGCAAAAACTGACAGGGACATTATTCATTTGTTTGAACTCTTATTGGATTTTATTCATCAAATATATTATTTATATATTTATATATATATATATATATATATATATATATATATATATATATATATATATATATATATATATATAGTGATATATTACACACACACACTATATGTGTGCACAACTCAGTAAACAACAAAGACAAGATATTTCTGTCTGTCTAGTATATTGTAGATGTAAGTGTGTGTTTGGTTATAAAGGGAACCTTTAAAAGACACACACAAAAGACACATATTTCTGTGTTTCCATCACTCCATAGATCGAAAGCTCACCTGGTCTCTCAGCATGTCCAGAGTTTCTCTCTGCTTTCTGCGCTGCTCTTCATCCTGAGCAAACGAAAAGTAACCTACACCGAGATCTCGAGCCTCTGAGAGGAATAGACACACAAAATGATTTACAGAGCAAAAGCAAACAAATCAAAAAACTATGTTTCAAATGTGTGCACAAGCGTTTTAGAACCGATTTAATCGTAACCTTGTCCCCTGATATCCTCGTAGTGGAGCGGTCCTACAGGCCTCTGCATAGCCTCCTCTTCCTCCCTCTCCCACTCCTGCCTCTGCAGCTCTCGACGCATGTCCTCAGAGAGTAAGGTCTTATCAGCTGAAGCTTTTCTACATGGAATAATAATATCCAAAAGAGTTGCAGTTCCCAGTATGACACCAACATTAAGACACCATGACCTGAGCCTTTAAAGAGTTTTCACTTGTAGAATATTTACCCTTTCCCTTGAAAGTCTTGGTCCATTCTCTTAAAACCTGGCAGATCTTTTTTCATGCATCTTCGAGATCTGCCCAAAGCATCCACATAATCCACCCTACAGAGAACCAACGCAGAAGGAGAACAGTTAACCAATAGTTCACATTGTTTATTAGAACTGTTGTAATAACAATAGGTGTTTTTGAGGTTATATAGTTAATTTTATCTACTTTGAAATAACATACTGACTAAACTTTGTATTTTCTAAATCAAACCCTTGTAATCAATTGAATCAGACATTACCATTCCTCTTCTGGGTTTTGAGGAGGAGGGACAGAAGCTAAGTTTTCCTCATCATCTCTTTCTATTTCCTTCTGTGCAAGTATTTCCCTCTTTTTGTCAATAATCTTCTGGGTGAAATCAACCAGGAAGAGTCCCTCCGTCTCTTCATCTGATCCATTACGAGACAAAATGAGCACAAAGTCAATACATTTTGTTGTACAACTATGTATCAGAGAGATACACTTGATATTGCACCAACCTGGAAAATCTCCTTTGGTCATTTGCTCATAGAGTTTGGCCTTCTCCTCCAACTTGCGTCTGTTATCAGAAGATAAAAGAGGAGTCAGAGGTTGTGCTTTCCAGTGAATAACGACATGATCTATTCTACTGTATAATGTGTTGAAATCACTTGGATGTGTCAAGGGTGGTCTGCTCCTCAGCCAGCTGCTCTGCATCTTTCTCAGCTCTTGCAGAAACACCAGCGTTTTGTTTAGTCCAGACAGTAGGTTTCTAAACAGGGCAATGAAGACATGACAACTGGTTAGTTAATATGTTTCTATACAAACGCGTAAAAACACGTCCCAAAATAACACGTTGTGTACCTTGACTTTAGATTTTGATGTGAATCCAGCACCAGAATTGTCATGCCCAAGTTTATCCTGTTTGAATTGTTCCTGCTTTCTGTACAGTTCAGCTTTCAGGTCCACCAGCTGTAAGAAACAATACATCACTGAAATACAGGGTACACATGTTTGTTTTCTAGCTAACTTAACGCTAAGTATAACTTTATGCTAGCATGTTGTCATTTAGCTAACGTTAGCTGTTATTAGCATTATGTAATGTCACACAGTCACACAGAGATCAATACGACGGTTGTAATGATGCTTCTCAAAGCAACTCACCGATGAAGCAGTCACAGCGAATGGTTTCTTCTTTTTATCCATGTTTACTTCTTTCTACATCATATCGTTCAGGCTTCTGCTGCGGTAGCTGCGCCTGACTTCTTCGTTGGTTTTCTTTTCTTGCTAGTAAACTGTTGATTTACCGCCAACTAGAGGCGGTTTGATGTAAACACAAGATCCATCGATGATACCTGATGCCCTGATGCCCTTTTCTGTCTCTCGATTCCCAAAAATGTCTTCATGACCTGACTGGGTTTCATTTATTTCCGTCTGTGTGCAGCGTTGTCTTGAAAAGTGTCTTTTGACCGATCTCAGCTTTGCCTATAACGAAGAAAAGACAGATTCTGTGGAAGTGAAAAGGTAACAAGTCCACAGTTACACTTTTTTATGATAATATTCCTCCTGGGAAGAAAACTGAAACCGATGATTAGGTTTTAGTTTTCTTCCCAGGAGAAAA
Source organism: Clinocottus analis (assembly GCF_023055335.1). NCBI lineage: Eukaryota > Metazoa > Chordata > Actinopteri > Perciformes > Cottidae > Clinocottus > Clinocottus analis. Next base: position 12,442,205 of record NW_027176042.1, on the reverse strand, counting down.
AGGGTCATTAAAAAGTAAGTATAAAGTATATTCGCTTTTAAAAAGATATTTATAGGACAAGACATACCTGACACAATATTACATCTAAATTAGTCTAAGGCAGAAAATAATACTATACCATGTGTCTTCCACAACTCTCATTATGTGTGTGGTGTGAGATGCAATCCCTCTCAGCTGATGTATTAATGATATCCAGCAGAAGTGCAGCTCCCAGCATGAAGTTATGTTAAGATCATCTCCACAGAATTTAGAAAAGTACAACACTTTGTCTCTTCTGTAGCATAAACCTATTAATGCCTCGCATGAAGCTATCATACTAAGTAGTAATAATAAGATTCAAGATATTTTCATATGCACAAATAACAAACATAAGAGACAGTTATGCTAAACAGTTAGTCTATTAAAAAAATAGTAAAAACAAATATCAGTAAAAAAACAAAAAAGTAATCAGTGTCACAATATTCATGATCAGATCTTCTTCTAATGGCTCTTTTCTACCGCAAAACAATTTGATCACACCCTTCAGAGTGCAGTAGTTAACGATTTACACTCATGCCTTTATTTTAATTGTATTAGCTACCTTTGCATTATACTGTCTTAACTATGGGAGGTTTTTGTCTTCAAGATAGAATAACTGACACTCATATTGCATATCTTTTACAAATTGGTAGAATGACAAGTTTTCAGAGTTTGCCAAATTCCTCAGTTTGATGCACTAAAGACACATTAGAGAATAGTTCTTAACTGTTGAGCAGTGTGCCTGTTCAATATTAAGCTTAATATCTAACTGTGTTGATATGAAGCAGATTTATTTCCCTAAGTAAACCTTATTTTATAATCATTTCCATGTGTATTGCACTTGTTCTGCATATTAGCTCCATTGACATGTCCCTGTAGACATGCAGTCCCAGTTACCAGTATCTCTATGACAGTGATACCATTGTCTCCATCAGTACATTGAATAGATAAGCTGATCAGGAGGCTTGCTATTAGGTTACAACAGAGAAATGTTCACTCCGTTATCAATTTAAACATTTGAATAGTCCAAGGCTACCAAGATATGATTGCACTTTACTGTTGTATTGAATGCATTTGTGAACCAAAACAAAAGAGGTTGAAAGGTATATATTGCTATGAAGCCACAACAAAGAACAGGTCATTCTGAAGGGAAGAGAACTGGTCGCTTTTAATATCAGATTACCAGATCAATCTTTTCAACTCTTTATTTTCACTGGAGAATATTTCATCATACTTTAGACCGAACAGAGATTTTAATTCCATCATGTTTGTGAAAAGAAACACCTGCTTGCTTGTCTTTCTGTTGTGCTCTCTGACGTTGTGGTGCAAGTCCACTAGCGCAGGCTCCAGCTACCTCAGCCCTTTACAGAAACCTCAGGTAAGATGCTTTCTCTCCTACAGCCATTCAACGCACATGGATTCATTCTTTAACTCTTTATGAAATTATAAAAATTGAATGATATTTTCTGCTGCTCAGATAAAGTACAACACAAGATGCAGAATATTGGCCAGATGGAGTAAAAGGAGGACATTTGATGCATCACATGAGATGATCTAAGGGCTGCATTGAGAGTAAAATCATAGCTAGACCTGCATTGACTTTACTCAAGACCTCTATTCTGTTGTGAACCACAGAACAAGGGGAAGTCTCCGAGAGTCGGCCGCCAAGTCAAAGAGGAGCCGAGTCAGCCCGCTGAGGACAACTACATCACAGTGAGTGGAAATCACACTCATGTCGATGTCAAATCATCCCAAATTCCCTCTAACTGCACGGTCTTCCTCTCCTCTGAGTAGATAAGTGCCCCCTTTGACGTTGGCTTCACTGTGAGAGAGGAGGACTTCGAGCAGTACGGTGTCGCGCTGCAGGAGATCATTCAGCGTCTGCTGGGAAGCTCAGAGGCTGCAGCAGGTTTGCATAATTTTTGTGTTTTATACATTCTAATTTAGCCAATACATAAAAAAACGTACCATTTTTAAATGTTATTTTTTAACATGTTTCAGAGAAACCATCACAACGTTGAAGATCATGGACAAGACTTTAAAATGTTCTGTCTCAATGCCTTCTAATTTCCACTTTAATTAGTAATCATTAAGAAATTATCCTGTGAACATATGGGTCTCCTCTTTCAAAATATGATATATTCATCAGCTAAATGCTCTTAAAACAGGGTTATTCAGACTGAGGCTAAATAAGTTATGAATCTTCTGATGACTGTCATTACAAACTAAAAAACAAGACCGTTTATCCGGTCAAACTAATGTTTTTAAGTATGATATTGATTTGCAACTCAAATGTGTAAAATTGTAGCCAAATTAAGGTCATCATAATTTTCAAAACTGCCCACATGTTTCATATCCTGTGTAGTGATTGATGTTATTCAGCAATAAAGCACACAATGTCTATTATTCTTTTTCCTCTCCCGAGACCCACATGTGCCTGCAATAATAAAGCATTAACTCATCGTTTGCCTCTTTCAATCTTTAACCAAAATAAAGCAAAAAATCAAGGTCAAGATTTTGGGTGAAAGGAAGAAATTATGGAGTGGCGAGACACAAGGATGTATATTTAAAATGAACTCAATTTGAGGCGTCAATGTTGTAATATACTTATCCATTATGCTTGTATTTGGAACAAAATCAGTAAGAACCATTAATTTTCCTATGAAATGAACTGCACCTTTGTGTAAGAATGGAGTTATACATTCCTTTTATTCATTCAAAAAGGGACAGTGCACAATAATCAACATTTTCAGGTTCCTAACCTAAGAAAATGTTCAGTTCAGTCTGCATTTAAGTGCTACTTTGACAGCATTCTGAGTGTTTGGTGTCTCAACCCTGACAACCGTATAAACAGGTTTGAATGTAGTCGTGTTACAATTGCAGAGACACAAAAACTGTTACTTGCACACAATTATTACAAGACATTTTATTATTGCCAGATGATAATTGTTTTGTACGGCATTGTAATTTAACCCACAAACTCATGGAGTTCATTTATTGACCATTTTGCATATACGATCTTGGCTTTTGTGGGTAGAGTTACAATTGCAAAGAAAATTTACCAAAGGGGAGAATAAACGACCAACTGCCAGAAAAAGGTTGGAAAACGTCCTGTTCCAATCAGAAGAACCGTGTCAAACGGTACATACTGCTCTGATGCTCGTGCTCACCTGTAGCTTTTCATAAACACACATTCACAACCATGAAAATAATGCGCTCTGGCCTACATTTTGAAGAGGCTCAAAAACTCAAGAACGTGGCAAAAAGGGGAATATTTGTATTTTAACACATCTTTCTTGTAAAACTTGATTTGAAAGAAACACATTTATTCATCTAACATTGAGTTTGTCTTCGGTCGGCACTCTAAACACAGCTAGGGCAGGCTAATCATTCTGAAAATAAAAAAGCACTCAAGCCAAATGTGTGTGACAAATATAGTGGTATCAAAACAAGGTAATGGACTGTCCTCACAGCCACTTCCTTTCTTCATTGAAGAATCAGCTTTGCTCACAGCAAACAACACAATTTTGCATTGCCGTATGACAGACTCTCTACTCGTGTTCCATTTTTCACCTCCATGTGCTCTTCAATCAGAACGTATGAGCAATTCAACAAACCATAGATGTAGAATTTTTAAAAAGCAGGATTAACGGCGTTAATACGTCTCCAATGAACCGAACCAAACTAAACTACACAGCAGCTGAACAAACAGATGCCAACACAGCAAATATGAGATCAGATGAACAATGAAATATAATGTCAGATGAAAATCAAGAAATATAATATTGTACTGATCTAAACACATCTATAACACAAAGCCACATAACATCTTTGTGGAAGTAACCAGCTCCAGCTGCCTTTGATCATGTCGAGTTTCCATCAACCATCTCTGATCATACGCTGTAGAGTTCAGCGGTGTTGTTTCTCACGGTGGAGAGGACCACGCCCATGTCTTCTCCCTTCAGAAGGCTCAGCTCCTGCAGTGTGTGGATCCCCATTCCTGGGTGTGAAAACCGACAGACATCTTTCCTCACCTGTAAAGAGAGAGACACTTATCACGTGTACTGTATGTTGTCAAAATGTACTCCCGTTACTTCCAATTGTACCAGTGCTGTCGACAGTATAATACAGGTGGCCCGACCAATAGTTTTAGAACTAAGTTGATATTTTGTAGTAATAAATAAACATTGTACAATTTCGTTGTCTATTCTTGACATTGTGTAGACAACCTTCATATCAGTTGTATTTAACTGATTCTTAAAATAAAGTACTTCAATTTATAAAAACAAATTTACCTGAATTGTCTTACAGCTTTAAATTCAGTTTATTCAGGCATCCAGCGATGTGGAGTTAGTGACTTTATCTGTGATTATTAAACCACTTGTTAAACCACTCTGACCTCAAGGTTAAAGCCGTGACCTCAGGAATTTATGCTGCACGCACTGTAATATTACAAAAAGCCACCTCTCAAATATTTACAATCAATTAATTTTGGGTGCTGGTATTTAAAACAGAACAAAACAATAGGCACGCCGTTTGCGCTCGGAAGCTAGGCTAACGTTACGGGTTGAACTGAATGGGGAGCGCGATACGGCAAAATTATTGATAAGACGCGAATAAATTAAAAGTGTACTTTGAAAGAGTTGTCAGATGGTTCCGTTGACAAGACCGAAGTGGTATGAGCCATTTGTCACTGTGAACTGAGCTATCATCGTAGCTATCTTGTCTGAAATACCACTCGATGGCCGAGCACACAGCTGATGCTAACTCTGCTTGTCAGCACTAGTTCTTATATGAGGTGACATCAACATTACAGTCATTTTCAGCTAAACCTGGTAAACAAAGAGACTTCAGCTGTAATTGTAATGCACATTTAGCCCGGATAAATGTGAAATCATTTTCAGTTAGCTGGGCAAAGGCCTGGCATTCATTAATGACATTAGACAGTGTTTTGGTTTCACTAAGCCTCAATTTAAATGTACCTGTCTTGGAAGGAAATATGGTGCGTCGGTCTCCAACACAATGCGGTTTAGTGGGATCTGACGAACAGAATCTCTGGCCTCGGTGGCCGTGAAGTAAGTGATGACGGCTGTGAAACCCACATACAAGTTGGGGAACTCCGACAGGAAGGGCTCTATCACTCGGTAACTCTTGGTGAAACAGTGCCTGGAAACACATAAGTGAGAAAATTTCCAGATTAAATTCATAATGGTTTACTCTTAGAGGGTCCTTGAAGTTTAAATCTTGAATATTACAGTCTTGGTTATTGAGAGTTGATTTGACAAAATTAAACAAATCAGTTGAAAGAAATGACCAAAATTAACTTTTCGATGACTTCAGTCTGAGCCAACCACAAATATATGGTTTTCCTGTGACTGTTTTGCTAAATAATTTATATTTAATGGATATTGCTTTAAAAAAAATAAAATAATAATAAACACAGGGTTAGATTTAATGATTACCTTAAGGATAACTCAACCAAAAAGACAGTGAGGAAATATTTCTGAAAATGACATGTAAAATGGGAACAATTAAACAAAGATAAACAAAACACCTGTGAATTTTGTAATCCCTCGGGACACACTTCTTCATTATTTCCAGCAGGTCATCATCTGCGTCCCTGCAGTGGATCACTAGTGGCTTCTGCATGTCCACGGCAAGACGCAGCTGACGCTCAAACACCTTCACAGCAAAAAACAAAACACGGAACGGCCAACTCATTATTTTACAATAAAATCATTGCATTCCACACTACACATTTGTGACATTTACCCAATAATAAAGACCAATTTAGTTTAAGATAAACAGTTACTTACTGGACTATAAAGTTCTATTAAACTTAAGAGTGTACCTCTTTCTGCTTGCAGTGGTTGGTGGAGTTTTTGTGGGAGTAGTCCAGGCCTATCTCACCAAAAGCCACGGCTTTTGGGTGCCGCATGGCCATCAGAATATCTCGTTCCTGGACCCTTGTATAATCATTGGCAAAGTGGGGGTGGCACCCAAATGCTCCCCACACCTTTTCTTCAGACAGCAACCCTTCCCACAAGGCCTCCTTTACCATGACCCTCGGATTGCAGAAGTTTGCTATGCAGCCTTGAAACTCTGGAGGAAAGCTTCTTTTGTAGTGATGTTGAAAGCTGTGGAACGTCCCACTGAAGCCAAGTTTTCCATACAACATGTCTATATGGCAGTGTGTGTCTATAAAACCAAGCTGATTCTTCAGGGAGGGGTAACTGGTCCGAATAGGTTCTGCCCCAAGTGATAATCTTCTTTTAGGAGTTGCACCATGAGTAAAGGAGAATGGAGAGTAATGCAGTGAAGCACCAACATCTGACTGCCTGCGTGTGGTTGCTGACTTCAAGTGAGGGTTCAATACTTTTTTTGAGTGTAGTGGTAGCGCAAAGGGGTCCCTATAGGCCATAGCGTTGGAGGAGCAGACATTCTCAGTTTGAACTCTGAATGCATGTGAAGGGGCCATTTTTGTTGGTTGGGGCTGCATTGATGAGATAAAAACATTCCTCTGTGACAGGGAGCAAGGCAAATCCTCGTCCACTGCAGCTTCCTGGATGACTCCAGTGGCTTCATTGGGGAATGAAAAGGTTAAAGATGAAGTTGTAGCTTCCTGGCTATACACGGAAAGATGTTTCCATTGTTGGCTGTCAAAAGGGCCTTTCTGGTGAATCGTGAAACAAGACGAAGAATCATCTATATTATCTCGGGCGGGGAGGTACCAGTCACAGCACTTTGCTTCTGGTCCATTACCTGGAGCAGAGGATTGGACTTGAGAGGTTGTTTCTACAATTCTCTTGGGAGAATCCTCTCCTTTCAGCACAACAGTCTGAAAAACGTAAACAAATACGGGGACAAAAATGACACCTCCCGTTAGCTTAAGAACATACATTGAACAAATGTTATGCTTGCTTTTGATAGACAAAATACATTTAAAGATTAGGTCAATTAACGACAAATGTATTAAGTAACAGATTGCGTGCAACTAAAACACTTGAAATGTTATACACGCAAATAAAACAACAAAAATAGATGTATAAATGTCCATTAACTTACCCTTCCGTCTCTTTTTAGCTTTGAGTCGTCATCTTGGGCTTCAGTGTCCTCAAACACCTGAATGAGGGACCACTGTTCTTCCTGGACAGCGTCGCTGACCTCAGAGCTGTTCTCAGCTTTGATCGAAGAACACACGATATCCCTGTGTGTTTTGTGAGGTGTTGCTTGAGTGGTTGCTTCGGTCTTCACTGGTGAAGGCTCAATTATTCTGGGGATACAAGAAGTGTTGCCTCTTGCTCCTGTGCTGCCAGTGGCTGCAATCACTGCCTTCCTATAAATAGCCTTTGATCCCTCCTTGGGTGTCCTCTCTTTTTTTCTCATGAGGAAGGAGTGAGGTGGGGGTGATGATACTTCATGGCTCTCTGTAAAATTCAGCTGCTTCGATGAGTTGTCCATCGGTTTCTCCTAATAGTTATGGTGCAAATGTACAAATACATCAGTTTTTTATTTTCAAGAATTAAATATATAATGCAAGAAATAGTACATTTTAGACTCTAGCTCTGATAGGACACTTTAGATGTACAGTTGAAAAGATGGGTAGAGCAAGATTTACAGTCAAGATTTACCTCTGAAGTTATGAAATGTTCAACATTTTTCCTGGAAAGCTTCCTCAGTTTAACTTTGCCTGAAGATGGCTCGCTTTCACAGAGCACTCCTGCTTTTCTCTTGGGAGTGTCTAGGCTCAATGCTCCAAGGCCATCAGGTCCTGGAGAGCCACTTGGCGTCAAAGTATTTGAATCTTGAATCGGCGAGTTATTCCAGCATGAGGATGTGCCTAATCCAGCATCTCTCTTCTGAAAATTTGTGGGTGAGGTGATTGCAGTTCGAAGCCACTTTAAAGCCAACTTCTTTTTGCTGCTCTCCATGTCATGAGATGACTAATCCAATTGATAGTTAGAAAAGTAATAAACAAAATGGTATGACCATTTAGAACATAATGCAAGCAAACATTAAAACAGGAGAACACACATACATATATTAAGATGCTGGCAGATGTGGACTTTCTTTAAGGTGCAGAGGCCCCTGGGCTTGGCTACGAACCTGGGCAGGTCAATGAAGCACAATTTCCAGTGACATAATAAGGGCCTTGAGGTTGCACTTTCTTTATTACCTGATCTTGAGACCCTGCATTAAAATCTAGTTTTTAGATGTACAAAATATGGCTTATAATTTGCTTGGTGAGGGAGGTCGATATTATTCAATAAATTATCAAACAGCAAACTTGGGGCCAGGTAGTATGGGGATAATGGACCCCTGCAATAGCAACACATAATGCGGATCCAAATAAAATATAAGGTTTACAATTGCTAATTGTAAAATTACTGAAATCTAAACAATATGTTGCAGCACATTATGGACACTATTTTTGTAGCTTGCATTAACCACAAATAGTGTCTCAATTAATTATAGGCGACCAGGTTAAAAGTTACAATCGGGTTTGGGGGATTTTTTGCAGCTGTCTGCCTTGACCTCGAAGAGAAGCCGACCCAGCAGCCATTGCTGAGCTGCTGGAGAGAAATGAGACAATCAGCTAACGTTACACCCCACTACAGCTAACTGACGTTAACCGCTAACGAGCTAGCATAATAGCAACTGTGTTCACGTGTTGATTTAACCTGCGACTCAGAAAGTGCCTTTATGTTCTGGCTACGAAAAGCCACCGTTTTTTGGGTTATGAGTTGACACTTGATTATCCCAGACATACATTTATTCAACGAAGTAATGTTGAGGAGGTCTTAAGTTACCATCTGAGGATCGGCTTGGTAGAAACGGACTGCTAGCAAGTCAAAACAGTGCCGTGTCACTTGGTCCGCGGTGGTTCAGGCAGCCATTCAGCTCTCGGTAGCTCTCACGATCTACTGCTTGCAACGTTTCTGAACTAAAACAAATATGACAATGTTTTGTTGGTATGCTAAATATTACATTCAATTAAAAAATGTAGTTTAAATCGGTGGTTCAGTTTAGTTTTGAACCGTTTGGTTATACGATACGAGAGACCGACGGACTAATCTGCTTTCTGCGAGATGAAATCTACCAACGAGATTTGACAGACGGGCGAAAATAACGTTACATTTAGCTGAAGCGACTTACATAAATCAGACAAAGCAACTCGGGGTCCGCATCGACATGAACTTGCGGAGCCAGGGCGCGAATCACCGACACACTGATCGAAAGACAGGCACGCTAACTACTGACCCACAATCACGCCATGAAAACCGTTGAGTTGGCAATTTGGTGCCCAGATTACAACACAAAACACTACAAAGCGTATTTATACAGCACAGACGATGCTGTTTCCAAGTGCCTGGCATACCTTTAAACTCTAAAGGGAGAAAAAAAGGTTTTAAATACCGGTTACCCAAGCGGGAAAAATATACTAAGTATATATATAATCTTATCATACTTGAGTATACTTTAGTATATTTGAAGCCGTACTAATCATAAGTATACTTAAAGTGTGCTATTTTGGAACAACTTATTTTCTACTAAATATATTTGAGTTGTACTTGAATAGTATTCATTCCAAAAATGATAATACAATTAATAGATTGAAATAATAGCATGAATAAGTTTACTTAAAATATAAAGAAATGTGGTCATCGACTGGTCGACGACCTGAATTGGTTCTATTGCAGGTTTGATAAGCCCACATCGCCCTGACATCTGTGGTCATGAAATCCTTTGAGAGACTGGTGTTGACCCATCTGAAGGACATCACAGGATCTCTGCTGGACCTCCTGCAGTTTGCCTACTGAGCAAACAGGTTGGTGGATGATGCAATAAATATGGAACTGCACCATAAGCTGCAACACCTCGACTCCCCAGGGACATACGCAAGGGTTCTGTTTGTGGACTTCAGCTCTGCATTTAACACCATCAGGCACTTTACAAACCTCCCAGCTCACCGTACCAGTCCCCACCTGTCAGTGGGTAACAAACATTCTGACAGACAGGACGCAGCAGGTGAAGCTGGGAAAAATCACATCCAGCACCCGGTCCATAAGCACTGAAGCCACTCAGAGATATGTGCTCTACCCACTGCTCTTCTCCCTCTACACCAACGACTGCACCTCTGGAGACCTTTAGGTTTCTGGAATCCACAATCTACCGGGACCAGAAGTGGGCCTCCAAGATCAACACCATCCGCAAGAAGACCCAGCAGAGGCTGTACTTCCTGCGCCAGCTCAGGAAATACAACCTGCCTTGAAGTTTTTTTACAATTGTTAACACACGTTTTTCAAAACAATAACTGCTTTCTCAAAACTGCTCACAGAAAACTGAAAACCTCACACAAAAGGCTAAACTTGACACTGCCTTTGCAAGATGACTCTTTGCCATCAAATCTCTTAACTGTTCACAAAATGGAACTCGTGTTTTGATTTGGTACACACAGCCGTATGTTCAAAACACACGCATACATTCATTGAGTACACACAACTATGCATTTGCTGCACACTACCAAGCTTTTAGGGCACACAGAAGGGCAAAATTGTTTGAAATGAAACACACCATATGAATGACAATGACTCTGGAGAATGAGCCATTTCTCCTTTTGTAAAATGTCTCAGTGTCTCAGCCTACTTTTTCGTAGTCAAACATAAAATAGCACACAAATTTGCAGCAAAAAAAAGGTTTATTCTGGTACAGAGACAACAGTACAGTACTGTAAACCGACCTGCTCAACCCCGAATATCACAGAAATTCCAGTAATTAGGCATCACGCCTCTGGTTACTGTCTGGTCATTCACATTGCTGGCAATGTTATCCCTGTCCAAGCAGCGTTGAAAGAATCGCCTTGAGAGACGCACGAAGCCCTGACAGGCCTCGACACTCACGTCGTCGCAAGCCTCCTCCGTGGCCTGGAGCATTGGGACCCGGTCCTGTGGGTTCCGCTCGTATACCTTCCACCTCCAAGCTGAAAATAATTCCTCAATAGGGTTCAGGAATGGTGAATAAGGTGGAAGGTACAGAACAGAAAAATGTGGGTGGTCCTGGAACCACTGACGCACTTGAGCAGCCCGGTGGAAACTGACATTGTCCCAGATGACAACATGATCGACCCGCTGTTGCAGGCCATATAGGAAGACGAGGAGACGGGCGTGTTATAGGCCCCTAGGTGGGCATGACGGTGCAGGATCCCATGTTGATTCATGGCAGCACACATCATGATGTTTCCACCACGCTGGCCCGGGACCTCAATTGGCCCGCTGGCCAATGACATTTCTGCCCCTTCGCCTCCTCTTCACCAGTTGAAACCCAGCTCATCATGAAAGGTACATGAATAGAAAGCTGAGCAAACTGTAAACTGTTAACATATCAGATAATGTTTCTTTTACTTCTGTTTAGTTCCATCAGGTTACTAAAATTGGCAGAGCTAACTCTGTAGACGATAAAGTAATAGTAATGCCAGAGCGGCCTATTACTTATTAATAACAGAGAAAAATGTGGAACTGCTAAAATGTACCTCCAATGTGTGTTTTACATTTTATTTGGTCTTTTGTCCTTAGTATGTGATCTACAAAATACAAAAATATGACTTTAGATATACAATTGCTATGGACTAAAATGCAAATCCCTAGTAGTAGTGTCCTTACAGCTGTGGACACACTGATATAGGTGATAGAGGATTAAATATTCATCAATCCCTCTGAGAGTAATCATTATTTTATTTTGAAGGGGTTTAATTCATTCTGACAGAGGGTTACAACAATCTTAGACAGTGAAACTTTGTTAGACTTTTGGTAATCCCAGCGAGGTCTTATAGGCTCCGAAGCCGTATCCTTTACCTATAAGGAAGGAATGAAGACGCATCAGTCCTCTGAGCTGTGGAAACCAATCATATAGTGAAGTGACAGAAGGTATTCTCAAAGACACAGTTGTTTCTATTAGAAATGCTGCTTGTGACATTTAGAAATGTTTACATTCCTTTTATTAAATAAAGAAATAGATTTCTGTTTACTCAAGCCACTGTATAATATACAAACATAAAGTCAAATGTGAGCACACCAGGAGGTCTGTGTCAGACAATTGACAAATACAATAAACTACTCTGAACCACTGCTCACCACCATGCATGTCAGTCAATGAAAGACAGAGCAAGCGGGAGATTTCAGCTTCGTGTTCGACTTTGAAAGGTTGAGCACACAGTGGAAGGTTCAAACAGCAGGATCAGAAATGAAAAAGATGTAGTGTATGGGCATGTGAATGTCACAGCAATTCTTGTACAGGTGACATGTTTTAATTGCTTACACGCTGAGCCCTTCTTTTCAATGAGCCAGTAGCAGAAGCCCCTCCTGGCACGGTCATTGAACTCATTCCTGAGATGGACCATGTTTTTTGGTGTGTTTTGATGCACACCTAAAGAAAATGAACACAATAGTGAAACAGTAAAGAAGTAGATAATACAAAAGAAAGATATTTGACTACTGTCGATGTGGAACCTACTGTATGCTTGCAGCGTGGAGGATTTGGGACCTTTAACTGCAGTTTCATCCAGTGGCAGTGGCGGTAACAAGCTGCTGTTGGGGGTATGGAGATCACCTTCTTGGGATTCATAGGGCATGTAAGAAAGCCAATATAGAAACACATTTTTCAATGAACAGAACTCTCTTCCCTTCCTGTACTGTACCCAGTCACTTACCAATTGTGTATTATCTGTAAAATAGCATAATTTTCACAAACCTCTGTTCTTCAACAAGGCAGCTGGAATGGATGCAACATAAGCTGGAACCTGTAGATGGGAACAACTGTTCATAGTTTCATAACAATACAAAGTCTGTTTTTTTTATGTATCATCAGTGTAATTACATTGTATATATTTTGTTAGTAGAAGGGTTTGTTTTAATTGTTCTTACCATTGTTTTCATTTTGCTCCAGTGGTCTGTCTGGACATGTGGAAACCTGACTGGGTGACTCCTTGGCCAAAATGTCATGCTGGTCAATAAAATTAAAGGATCATGAATGTTATTAACTGTCTAGTTATCTGTCCAAGAAAATGACATCATGCACAACACGGCTGCAAAACAAAACATGTACGCGTCTGATGGACACAAACAAGTACTTACTTCTCTACCCTAAAACAACTTGGATCCCATGTTTTTCTATTTTCCCCGGCCTGCATGTTGCTGATATTCCTGCAGCCAGCTCTGTGTGACTCACACAACCAAAGAAGGGTTGTGTTACTTTGTCACTTAGCAACACGTTTGGTAACAGTAACCCCTGCTGTGATAAATTAGAGCAGCGTGTAACTTCACATTTTGACTTGGAAATGTTTGTAATTATTGTGTGCAGTTATTCAGCTTATGCCAAACTCTATATAATATAAATCAATCATAGTATCAATCATCAATAACTTACTTGCACTTGACACATGCAACTCTACAGTAATTGTTTATTGTTTGTTGTCAAAGTATATGTACACTTTCTTTGTATTAAGTACTCAAAGTGAGTGGTTTCGTGAGACTTACAAATATTGTTCTTCACCAGCTCACATCTACCCAAGTCACCCTAAATGCTCTGAGAAATTAAGTCTCAATTTTAAGATTTTTGTTTTATAACCTTGTATACTTAAGAGACTTAGCAAATAACTAAAATATCAAGTCTTCACAGCTTTCAACAAGTAAGAAAGATATCTTTTATTTATTTATTACACAAATAAACAAGGATGGTCTCAGATATAAGATATGAGATATAGCAACAATGTCTGTATTTAAAACATGGTGATAGAGGAACAAAATAATCAAAGTAGACAAAAACAAAACTATAGGCCTTCCATCTGTGTTTCACAGACCAGTCTTAAAAATGTAAAGACAAGATCTTTTTTTTTTCTACTGCAGGACAACATTTTAGAAGATACTCGGCCCATTTATGGTGGCAGATATATTCTGACAAAAGTCCATATTTACTAGAGCAGGCCATCTTTTTTCCAAACTAAAAGTGCCACAGCTTTCTTACTGTGTAACTGCTGAACAGTTCAGTCTTGGTGTAACTTCTGAGTTTAACAGAATAACAAAGACGTTCTTGAGGGGAGATGTGCAATGAATTGGCTATGTTATCTCAGGCATTCTCCATACAAATATTATTTACATGCATCTTTAATAAGTTTCAATCTGTCCTTTATGAATTGGGATATCTATGGCAGAAGATCAATTATAACACTGTATGCATGACAAAAAGCTGTGTCTTGTGTGTATGATCAAATAGGATTTTTTGAAGGAGTACTAATGCAATCACATTATATACAATCTCTTCTTTCTATAAGAGAGGTTTGTTTTTTTGCGCAGGAAGGCATTTGACAAAGCCAATGTGTGAATATAAAAGCAGCAGATCATCATTTGCAGCCAATGTCCGACCTCAAGGGAAGTTTGTGCAACATCTGCCTACTTACCCAAAATGTAACTTGAACATTTGATCTTACAACGTCATGAATTCTAAATAGAGTGGCATATAAGTGTTGTCCATACATGGTCATTATCCATCCAGTTTCATGCCTCATTCCTCCTGGCATTGGATCCTCTCCAGGAGATGCTGCTCTACTCGTTGGTTCATGCGGTGAAGATCTTTCAATATACTGGGCTGATCTTCCAGCTCCTCGTGGAGACATTGAGCTATTTCCAACCTCCTGTAGTCTTCTGCTCGTACCAGACGCCGAATAACCTGAAGAGCACGATCCTTGAGGCTGTAAACTGTGTAAACCGAACAAACAAGTCTTTGTCAAATGTTGAGAACTTGATTTGCAGAAAACATTTTTCCTTTAAATTGCAGCAAACTACCATTTATATCAGTGTAAATATAGCTCTGTTTTACAGCTGCATTTACAATCTTTTTTTTTTAAAGGATAAGGGGCAGCATTTCACCTCTACTACTGGGTCCATACAATTTCAATTTACAGTCATTAGTTATAAAAGCCAATTACTAACCAGCAGCTGGGTAGAAAACTCTGAGAGCCGATCAAAACAACTCTGCTATCTTATACTCTTCATGTCAGCCTAACATTCACGTGTGCCATCAGTCTATTGCTTACGTTAAACCGTGTGTGTGTTTGTGCCACTAACATGCGCTTCAATAGTTTGTTTATTGGATTAAATTCAAAGATGCAGAAGTAAAATCAATCGTAACCGTAGCTACACTCCTGGCGAAACCTAATCCCTGGTGGCAAGGATGACAATGTTTTTTCTATGTCCATGAGCATTAAGTCAAATTAAACTGTCAAAATAAAAGTAGTAATAGTGAAATATAATATAATATCCTATAAACGTTTTTATTTTTTTAGAAACTGTTTGTTCACAGCGCTGAATCAACAGCAGTTCAACAGCTTTGGAAAATACACACATTCGATTTATTTTGGAATTTACTATGAAGCTAAAGTGTGCTCAGAGGCAGTATACAGTGAAATTATATAATATATCTATTCTTTGTTGTATGTCTGTAAGTAGTAATTAATTACATGTGATGATAATGGCTAAAACTTGAAATAAAGTGGCTAATCTTACCTGGTAAAGTGATATCAGCATTTCTACCCTCTGCTGGTTTAGGAAGAAACAGTTCTTTGCCGTTCACCTTCAGTGGCTCATCGGAATCTGCATCTCTGAACATCCAGGGGTGACCTGGGAAAACCATTCATTAAACATATTTTAAAATTAGTGTGTGTTACACTGCCCAGTCTGACACTGTACCATAACACTGGCAACTCTTGTACCAAACCATCTTAGAGCTCAATGTCACCAGGTAACACTTTTTGGTTTGTCCACAGTGACATTATTTAGTGACCAACTTTGTGACTCAAGTGTTAAGTTTTCTTGTCTGCAACATGCAATTGAATTATAACTGGCAGTGAGGTTTACAGCTGTGTCAGAGTAAGAACATGACTATGTCTCAGTGAAATAACAGTTGTCACAGTATCCTGGGATGAAAGCATGAGTTGCAGGAGTGAGAGACTTTTTCATGTCCACAAGTACTGTATTAAAGAAACGCCTTTTTTTTTATAAACGTCATTAGCATGCTGCCCCTGGATGACATTTCACTATTGTAAACAGTGTTGAGCATACTCACTCAAGCGCTGTACACATTACTATTTCGAGATACTTGTACTTTCTTTGAATATTCATATTTTCTTCACGACAGTTATAACGAAAATAGTGTACTATTGTACATATATTTGACAAGTAATACAACATATAACATTAATCAATAAATAAATGATGACGTGTTATTGTGCATGATTCTGAAAAGGGACATTCTGCATGATGGGAACTTTTGGTACTTTTTATTACGATGCTAATACTTTTGTACTTAAGTACAATATGTTAGTACGTATTCCACCACTGTAAACGTCGCTCAAACCTGAGACAGGCAGCAACACCAAACGCTCAAGTACCGTTGGCTTGTAATAGAAGCTGCCTTACCGATAAAAGTAGCCATTTCTCGTCCCGTTCCTGGCTGTAAATCAACGTACGTCCGCGGTTCCCCGCTGTAATCTATCCATAGTGGTCGTACGACACGAGGACTGAGGTTACGAAACACAGCACTGATGGGTACGTGACTGTTCAGGGAGCGAACCAGCGGAAGAGACCGCTCTCCTTCTTGAGGCATTGGTGCTGGTATCTTACTCTTTATTATTAGCGTAGGGCAATGAGCTGCTAAGCTAACGCTAGCTAGCGGTTGAGTAGTTAGCCATGAATGTTGCCTGTTATCGACATGGAGACCGTGGAATTAATAATAATTGTATCACTCAATCCGTCCGATTACCTTACATCATTTACAAAAAGGGTTACGCGCAATTATTTCAAATACACCTCAGCGGGAGAATGGTTCACTGTCACTTCTTCTCAGCCTCAACTAGTTACTTTGTTTACGTTCTCACTTCCGGTTTTAAGTCCCTTGACGTCAAACTGTTCTGTGTTGTTATTGGTCGAGAAACACGATGACGTTTCGCTCTCACAAAAGACGAGCAATACCGATTCACAGAGAGAAGCAAGAAAAGTAAATACAATCTGAAAGTAAATATATAATAAAATATTGGTAAATCACCACATTCCTTAAAGTTGATTGTTTTTGGTCTCATTTCAAATATAGAGCAGGGTATTTGCAGCAAGAATTCGGTATCACTGCCTCAATAACAGCAGTGTCATTTATATTAATAATAATGTATTTACAGGCAAATGTACTCAAGTACGATTTAACGCTTGACGTTGGTTAAACTTTATTTTCGTATTTTTATTTCTTCTAGGCTTATGAAATGCGTAATAATAAACACTGACAATTGAGTTATTTTTGCATAGTGAATACTTGCTCTGCACTTTTCATAATCATTGATAATGCTTAATAAATTAAAAAATATTCAATAAGAAACCTTGGCAAAAATTAAGGGAATAATACATGTCTTACTAAAATGAACTTGAGCTGCTGATACACAATCATCTCGAAGTATATGTATTACATTTTTTATAGTCATATCACCATTATATTAATTCAATGTTGATTACAGTAACAGGCTTTATTTGTATTCCCATGAAGCCTTTTGAGCAATTATACTGATTTGATCACAGTACTGAATGAATCTAAGCTCCACCCAGTTACATTCTCATAAAGCACAAGGCACAGGAGACCACCCTCCCCCCGAGAGATTGCAACCTGAGCTCGACCACAGTATCAAATCACCTCGGGGACTTTTTGAAAAACAAATATATACAGGTAGGTAGAAATACATGCTACATGTTTTGCTGACAAATGGTACTTGTTTAATTGAATAAGTGATTTCTAACAAACGAACCAATTTCTTCAGAATAAAAAGTGTTAAAATAGACAGTTATTACGTGACAAATTAGGTTATTACCAAGTAAACGCGTATCGATTCATTTAGTTTTGGACAAATTAAGGGGTTTCAACACAGTTTGTCCTTTATTCCACCTCCCAGCCCGTGTCTCTGCTGGCGAGTCGGAACTCTTTCACGACACAAACACAATGTGTCCTCTGAACGGCAGCAACTTTTCAGACAATGTGGCGAGGGACGAGAGTTTGGCCAAGCTGGAGATTGCGCTCCTCAGTGTCATCTTCATCATCGCCGCCATCCTCAACACCTCCCTCCTGCTGGTCCTTTGGAGACAGCGCAAGCAGATGTCCAGGATGCGGGTCTTCGTCTTCCACCTGTGTCTCGCGGATCTGGTGGTCGCTTTCTTCCAAGTGTGCCCGCAGCTCATTTGGGACATCACAGACAGATTTGTTGGACCAGACCTGGTGTGCCGCCTGGTGAAGTACCTTCAAGTTCTCGGCATGTTTTCCTCTACTTACATGATCGTGGTGTTGACAGTTGACAGATACCAAGCTGTCTGCAATCCGATGGTGAAGTTCCAGCGGACATGCACGAGGCTTAACGTCCCTGTGTGTGTGGCGTGGGGGATTTCTCTGCTGGGCAGCTTGCCACAGGTTTTTATTTTCTCTCAGGTCGAGGTTGCACCTGGTGTGTTTGACTGCTGGGCCAAATTCATCCAGCCGTGGGGGCTACAGACTTACATAACCTGGACCACTCTAGTTATTTTTATTTTACCTGTTATTACAGTCGTATTTTGTCAAGTGCGCATTTGCCGAGCTATCCAGATCAACCTCTACCGAAAGAGTCAACAGCAGAGCAAAGTGGGCCTCCCTCTGCCATTCAGAGCCAGCGGTGTGGCCGGCATGTCCAAGGCCAGGGTGAAGACGCTGAAGATGACGGTGGTCATCGTGCTGGCTTACATTGTGTGCTGGGCTCCCTTCTTCACGGTCCAGCTCTGGTCCGCCTGGGACACGAATGCACCTAAAGAAAGTAAGTCAAGTATTTCTGGCTGGTGGTGCCCAGTTTAATGTGGTTATATTTCATTATTTTGACTCTACTAGATTTGGTCTAACTTTTCATGGACCTGATCCGTAAATCGATTACACTAGATTTATCCTAAAAGTGCACATTAACGTAAAAATAAAAGAGAAGTTGATCATGGATTCATGCCGCTTTGTTATTCCAGCTGTGACTTTCACCGTCCTGATGTTGCTGGCCAGTCTGAACAGCTGCGCAAATCCCTGCATTTACCTTCTGTTCAGCGGACACTTTCCCCAGAGGCTCGTGACACTCCTGAGGCAGCGGTACCTCACCGGCAAGGATTCAATCCGCGAAGAGGCGACGCTGGTCAGCACGTTGTACATGAGCTTCAAAAATGTGTCCGAGTCCAAATGAGAGCCTCGAGTTTTGATCTAGAAACGGGAAAACCCTGCATGCACCTCGCGTGGCTGCCTCCGGGGAGTCTTTGCGTTTTTGAACGACTGTTTCTTCTGAACAAAGCGGCATGGAGATCATAAATACTGTACCTGTCAGGATCTATATGAAAAAAATATAGTATGCGTCATGGAAGTATTCACTGCGCTCCAAATGTTGGACGTTGAAGGATGGCAAGAGCAAGGTGTTGGACATATAGGGCCAGAGTCTATTGAGGGAGAATCAGTATATGGACATTGTAAAGATCATGTCATCACATTGTTATGACTGTGACAGATACAGATTGCTCATATTTAATAGAAGCTTGATGTAGATTTCTGGAAGACTTTGCCTTTCAGACAAGTTCAATAAATGGTAAACACAATAATCCAGTTGCACTGTTATTTTGCTGATCTAAAAAAACTTTTTCTATTGCATTTTGAGCAATGTCAATAATCCAATTATACCTCAGTCCTTGGAGTTGATCTCAGAGAGCTTAAGGGATCAACTAAATTATATTGATAGCTTTATTTTATCAAAGAGAAAGCTATTACCAAAAATTAAATCAACACTTTGAATGTATTTTTTATTCCAAAAAAGCTGTTAATGTACTTAAAGACTTCTATTAATGTTTTCTGTGGTGAATAACAGTTTGAAAAAACATGCTGAGTGATGTTTGCTTATTTGCTATGTCCAACTAAGGCAAGTGCTGGAATAAAAAAATATCTCAGTATCTTTGTGCGTTTTCTTTAACATATATTTTTATCGTTGTCTTTTAACAAACACATGACAGAACAAGACAGAGCAAAACAAAACAAAACACATAAAAAACTCAAAGAACAAAAACAAAACAAAACAACAAAAGGCACACAATAGACTGTACAGGATTGCAACATTTACACTTACGTTTATATTGTAGGGATTTGAACGCCAGTGTCCTACAGATGCCGATGGGTGCTTTGTGTGTGTATCAGACGTTGAGGGGTGTGACAAAGCATGAGTATGTTTCTGCAATTATAAAAACATGCTCTACACATGCGCCATCATTACGGCTGACGGCAGGTCATTAGTCTGTTGCCTGTGGGATATTGGCAGCATGTGCAAAGGTGGAAGCCAACAATAATCTGTGTTTTTGGTTTCTATCAGTGTTACTGGGACAGCTCCAACATGGTGATTCAGTACTTTGCCCTTCAAGATCTTCAGCAAGAGTTTGTAATCAGCTTTGACTCTTCTAAATCCAGCAGTTATGTAATCTTATTGTGTTTAATAGTTATATCATTTATTGTTTTATTATCAACACAGTGCCCAAATAATGAGCAGCTATACTGTAATATGTTGTGCTGCTAGTTGTAGATTTCTTGTGACAGACATTTGTTGTACCTTCATACACAAACACACGCACACACGCGCACACACACACACACACACACACACACACACACACACACACACACACACACACACACACACACATACACACAGCCTTAGGAGTACTGCTGAAACACGTAACCCAGGAAACTGACACAGGACTACTGTATATTTTCTTGTACTCTGGTCCACGAGATGTCAAGAAAAAACAGGCAAAAAACATCTTTGGAACCAGACCAATGTTTTCTTCTGTGGAACATCCATTTTATTGTTGGGGTGTCTGAAAGCGTGGCAGCTTGGTGAAAACAGAATCAGCAATATGACAGAGAATATTGTCAAAGGAGGCTTAACACAGGATTTTAAAAAACATTCATGAAATGATATGAAACTGTTTGAAGAGTCCAACATATATTAATAGGATTTAAAAAGTGAATGCAACTTAAAAGATACAACTATCTGACCAAATTTCCAGCAGTTGAGTTGCATTGTGGGTAATGCTGGTGGCACACAGAATAATGCATTGAATAAAAAAAGGATATTTCTACCACTTTGATTTCTATAAAATAATGCAACTGTCCCTCTTTAGTCTGACAGGGAGTTCATGTAAAATCAAGGAATACTCTTTTAAGAAAAGACGATAAGAAGAAAAAAATTGTTCAAAACAAGCTCTGCATGAGTTATTTTTTCATTGAGTGTCGACACAACTCAGAACTGTACATCCACATGACATCGTGGCTTAGGCTGCATGAAAAACATGTCATCATTTTTAAATTGAAAACTATTTCCGTTTTAAGAGTAGTTTTGAGATATTCAGAATAACATTAATGCCAGAGAGTATGTAGCGATAGCACTCACATCTATAAAGACTGGAACTATTCTTTTGTGAAAATACTCAGAATAATTAAATTAGACAAACCAACATCTTCACATTCTAGATGATTTCATACTGCGAATGAATTTGCTCACTAAAGAAAATATGATTTCCTAAAAATTCTCTGTGACATAAAGGGACTAAAATAAAATAAGAGTCAGATTTTACAAACAGTGGTTTCACAACAAAGGCTTTAGCTGCCTCTTATTTACAGCAACATTTATACAAACATGAGACAGCACCTTGCAACAAAATCACAAGTCCTAAAAACTGAGGAGCTAAAAAATAAACATTTAACTATATCTGAATGTCTTCATCAATTTTATAATTTACAAGCTTTCATTCACGTCTGTGGCTCATTGATTCATCACACGTACCAAAAGACACTGTGCTGCAGCGTAGGCACACTATTTTAACATGCCACACAACATGGACACTCAATGAAGACGGGTAAGTGCTCTTTTCGCTCTGTGTTAATCAGCTTTAACTTTTAAAAGAAACAGTCCTCCATTCGGGGCCAAGAAAAGATGCCTTATTTTCACTTGCTTGTTTCATGAAGTACATCATCTGACAGCACAATGAGCATCGGTTGAATACAAACCAGACAGCGATTATATCAAGTATATTACACATTGTCACCTCAGTTTTTTGTTTATTGCATAAAAAACTGGTGTGATAATAGAAAGCACACATGGATGAGTAGATAAATTACTTCCCAATTTTCTTGCATACAAAAATACATACAATTTAACTCCAAGATTGAAAATATTCCCTATAGGAACAGATCTACACACACAATAGCACTTTAATTTCTTCTAAAGACAGCAGCTGACGTCAGAAAATATATCTGAGTAACCCACAAAGGATCTGACTGCTAAGTGAATTTATATTTTATGTTTGGTTTAACCAACAATATCTCTATCTCACCTGCATGCAGTCAAATTATCCATCATACCAAGGAAAGGAGCTCAAAGAAAAACTGTGTTTGTGTGTCTGCAGCTACCAAGGAATCAGCTGAACAGATGTTCGGATCAGCTAACTGCATGCTAGGATGCTACAAAGGAAGGGATTCAATCCAGCATTCTCTATTTCTGTTTTAAAATGCACTTAAATGCACTTAAATACACATATCGAGGAGCTTTGAGAACAATCACTTCCTTCTCCTTTTTCCAATTTGCTCTTAGAGTGATATTTTAAGGGCTACTGATCTTTCCACTAAAATGATGGATTTGCTGCCATGTGTGACAGGCGGTGCGTGATGCATTGATCACTAAAAGTAAACGCAGCCAGAGAGCGAATGAAGATCCAGGCTCATGAGGATTTTTCTTCTTTTTACGTTAACTGATGGTCCGACATCACAGGCAGAAAAGGCGAGCGCCCTCTCTCCCCCCGTCCCTATCGCCATGGGGGATACGGGGGAGCATAGCCGAGCGGCTCAGACCCCAAAAACGAGGCGGAGACAAGTCTTTCTTGGTGGCTGTGAACTTCCAACCCATGTGAGACCCGCAGGTTCGGCACTGAGCCATTGTCCAGGCGTAACTGAGGGCAAAAGAAGAACATTTTGTTAAATGTATTTATTTATAAATAAATACTTAATGCTTTCTTTGTGATGATATTTTCTAGCTGTATTAATAAGCCACTAAAGTCATATTGTACTATGATTTCACAGCCTCTCTTAGCTTACTAATTACACTAAATCAGTCGCGGGCCGTGGATTTTCTACCTGTGCTTTCAGTCGATCAGCTGTTGAAGTGCGGCCACACCCCACACAAAAAATACTTAAATTAAAAAATAGCTATAACTCTGATTCTGTTTTGGCCAGCAGAGAAGGTTTCGCAGGCCCTGACGGCCCGCCACTGTACTAAATCTATTACACAGGTGAACATCTGTACCCAGGAGAAAATATCACACAGTCCATATCAGTGACACACATTCAGAGTATCTTCTCACATCGCTGTTATGGATGCAGTATGTGTTTAATAGAGTTCTCCTTCTCCGGCTGCTCGCTACAGAAATCTGGTGTCCCATATTGATTATGATGCCACACTGAAAGACCAAGGCTTCTAATTCAAGACACTGGACAATATCAGAATACAGTTAAAGCAAATGTGGTATCAAAGCATGACAAGGACCCCCGGAGCATTGGTTCTGACCTTTTATGTAACATGTCACATTTATAAAGAGGCATTTATGAGAGCCCTGAAAGGCCTAACAAGGAGTCAGAGTCAATCTAATCATTGTGTGTGTTATCATTCACTAGTCCAAAGGGAGGGGTGAGTGCTAAATGCCTCAAAGTATCGCAAAGTTACCCTGGAAACCAGCTGTGCAGTGTGGAAGGCCTGCCGATCAGGTTGAGGTTGTTGGCTTTGTAGACAGTCAGGGTTTCATGGACGTAACCGTGAGGGTTGACGTATGCAGCCATGGGTCCATACAGAGACAAGCTGCAGGGAGAACATGTCAGCAGGGAATATGACTTCACAGTTAGGCAAAAAGAATGATCATGAAGAATTAAATAAAAGGACAAAACAATAATGAATTAATTAGAAACTCGAAAATACTACATATTGTGTGTAGTAGTATAGCACATAAAATGTGTAGTCCAGTTATGACCATTTTGGAGTAAAGTTTGATGTCTCAGAATATAAATGAAATTAGCACACAGATGAAATGTTGTTGAGTGTAAGCTCGACGAGATAACTTTTTAACCCCACAGGTCCTTTCAGAAAGGACAGAGTGGCCGGTCAGTCTCAAAATGGTACAGCCCTAGACAATAAGAGACAACCCATTGTGTGAGTACTTTTACTTTCAATACTTAAAGTAAATTTAAAAGTAAGTACTTTTTACTTAAGTAGGATTGTTGATGTAGTAATTTTACTTTAATTTTCCTGGGTACTTGTACTTTTACTGAAGTACTAAACTTCAGTACTTCCTCCACCACTGCCGATGGATCAGTGCATCTCAAGAAAATTTGTGCATCTATGTGTCAAAAAATGTTGATGCTTCTATTAATGCTCAGACATGTTCAGCTCCTTAATCTGGCTACCTGCCAGGCAGTTGAAGAAAGTGCAACATCACATGCAATATGCACAGTGATGAATTATCGAGCTCTCAAACAAATGTCAAATCTCTTTGTATTAACACTGTGGTGAAAAGCATTTGTAATAACCGAGCAACATGCAAAAGCACTGATGTCCTCACCTGAAGATCTCATTTTTGGTGGTGACTTCTGTATCCTGGCACTGCTTACAGCACAGTGATGTGCACTGAGGAGGGGAGAAAATAAAGTGTGTAAAATGATCTATACATATCAGATGTTCTCAATGCAAACTGCTCCTTTTGTTGAAGCTTATAATAGTCGCTATAATAACCGACCCCATCCTCTAGGTTTCCACCAGAGTAAGTAGCTCGATGACCTGAGTTCAGCTCCGCAGTGTGTGACCAATGAGACTTATGACATTAAAGAAGATAATTATCCTCAAATCAGACAGGAGGGAAAGAGCTGATAACAAGCAGGCACATTAAACACTTTACACATCCTGTGAACGCTTTGCAGTTTCTGGTGATGCAGCGGTACTAAGTGTGTGTGTGTGTGTGTGTGTGTGTGTGTGTGTGTGTGTGTGTGTGTGTGTGTGTGCGTGTGAGCGAGAGAGGTCATCTAAATGGCTGTCGATAAATAAGTGTGACATTGGCCTTCACCTATGATTATCTGTAACTTTTGCAGCAAAAACATTCTATTATACATGTTATTTAAGAAACAAAATGCATAATACGTTCATTAAAGAAAGCTAATGATAACTGCCATGTCATGTAAATTTAACATAGCAAACCGAGAACAACCACATTTAAACCACATGAGACCAAAACCCACGGAGTCTACATTCACAATGTAGTGTTTAGATTTAGGAAGCAAAAAATAGCACGGAGCTGAAATATCCGTTTACTGCTCTGTAGCTGTTTTGTTAATAAATATTACATCAAACATGCCTCTTGTTGGTGGAATGTGACACAGCTAATGTATATTGCATGTTTACTACAGATCTGTTAAAATCCATTGTTACAAGCAGTAAAACTAAACTGTGTTTGCTTACACAAAAATATTTCTAAACAGTTTACATTGTGAAGGCCAACTTTGGACTGAAATATTGCAGGTACAGTCCCTGACAGCTACAGAACTTCAGAGGGAAAAACAGAGACAGTGTGTGCAGAAGGACACCAGCGGAAAGACCAGATCTTATCACATGATGACAACGATGATGGATGCAGGGGCAGATGAGACAAGCGGAGGTGGTCGGGTAGGAATGAGGGGTCGTGATGACCTTTCCCTACCCGGTCCATGATGTCCAGCTCACAGCGAAGTCTCTGGATGGCACTGCCGATCTTTAGCAGCTGGAGCCGCAGAGCATCGTCTATGGGCAGGCAGGCCGCCACTCTGTATGAGAAGTCTGACCGAAACCAGACAGCAAGGGAAAGAAAGGGTTGAAAAGAAAAAACACAAACAAAAAGACATATGTGTGCATGTGTCTGCCATCCATCTGTAATACACTGAACAGCAGCTGACCTACGGCGTTCTTAGGGAGGGAGTCATCCTTCAGATTCTCGTCCCATTCATGGAGCTGTTTCTTCACTCTGTTCATGAGGGACTCCTGTGAGGTGAGACACAGGAGGCAGAGACAACCTGGTTAACATCCATTCCTACAGTATGTGATGTTTATATACAGAAAGGAGCAAATTCCAAGCAGTGCACACTGTCTGTAGTACTCACGGAGTCGTAGAGTCCGTAGACCCAAGGTGGCCATGGCGTCAGACTGGCACAGTGAAACTTCTTCTGCAATGAAAAACATATGCCCCATTAACTAATTTGATCTTCATACAACGATTAGTGAAGTATCCAGTACTTCATTTCCCACATTGTGATTTCTGACATACACACCAAAAGTGAAAAACTTTATACTCATATATGACAATGCCCCTGTGCACAAAGTTACACATTTAAATTACCATGTTTGGAATAACACTATTGTATAATTATTTGTTCTAACATCAAGATTTGCTTCAACTGTGGGACAAGAACACAAGTCAAAACTATGACACATTGCCGGGACAAAAGTACACCAAAACGATCAAACAAAATGTATGTTTCGTCAAACATAACCTGAAGAAGCCACCTTGGACTTTGGGTATCGAGGATTGACATATTTCACTATTTATTTTCTGATGTTTAATCTTGTCCGTTCAATTAATCACATCACTGAGAAAAGCAATCATCGTTATAGCTGGAGTCATTTTTTCTTATTTTGTCTGGACATGTGAGCCCCTTCAAACGTTCCTTTCCTTGTAATGGACAATCATGTGATTTTTAGTATTTCATAGCAATATATGTTGCATATTATTGCTGCACATGTGTAAAACATGTACCTGCTGGTAGTTATTCCACCAGCGTTGGGCCTCTTTGCAGCTCTGAACCGGAGGTTTGAAGGAGGGGTGCATGTGGAGCCTGGAGAGGGGTCCTAGCTGCACAGCAGAGAGGGGATCTGGAAGGATTCTTTCTGGAAGGATCTGTACTTTAGCTTGTCTGATCCTGACAAAACAAATGAAGGGAGACAATAACATAGGACGTAGAATAAAAGTGAGGCACGCAGAAAATGTGAACGAGAATAACAGAAGATTTAAACCGAACTGATGAATAACAGAATAAACACACGGAGTGCTGGTTGAACGCTATTAGGTGTATTATGTTTTCTAAATCGGAGATGATTATAAAAAGGTGGCGTCTGTGCATTTTCTTTGTCAGCAATAAGACATATTCATCCAACCTCTCCGCACCCAGGATGCCCTTAGTGAACTTCTTGGAGCTCAGACAAACAAACATCCACTAAGCAACACCACATGAGCAATAAAACACCTTTAGATGTCATAATGAACCAGAACACACACACACACACACACACACACACACACACACACACACACACACACACACACACACACACACACACACACCCACACCCACTTTGTCAAAAGAAAAGATAATACGCCGTGTCAAATTTCTAACAATTTAATGAACAAGTCATAAAAAAAACCTGACTGTATTAGAAGAGTAACCACTGTAAATATACAATCTAACTACTGTATAATGTTCTGTTTACCTTTTTTTTGTTAGTCTGCCCTCTAGCTGTGAACTATGAGAACATCCCTCGAGTCATTTTGGAAAAGAAAAAGAGAGTCCTTTAACAGGCTGCGAGACTGGACAAAAAACAATACACGGCGGCCACTATTTTTGGACTTTTATAGGATATTTTGAGTTATGATCCAACTGGTTTAACAGACGAGGATCTTGTAATTCACTTCATGTGCAGTCTGTGGCGATAACCTCTGAAATTATGACAAATTGATCACGGAATAATATCATAATACACTCTACCACAGTTGCCATCCAGCAGTGAATACCATTTACATTTAAGGGGTAATGTGAGTAGCATTATTGAGTGTTTTTTTAGGGTTCCTACGGACAACCGTCAACTCACTCCATGTGAGAACCACGACACAATGATTATGTCTTCATTAATTCATAGTGTGCATCTCTCATTCAAATGTGCACATGACTTTCGTTTATGAGGCAATTAAACTTACCCATCTGCTTGAGTTCTTATCTCATGGACCTTGAATCTCTGCCTGCCTACAGCTTTCACTTTGACAGTTTCAATGCCATATTCCTGTTCTTCTCGGTATGCATAGATTTCAGCTGTTGTCCCAAACTCTGCCTCCGACTCACCTGCATCACTGCTGAAACAGACACCAAATAAAACCATTAAAATGTAAATCCCAAAACAATTAAAAAGGATACTTTGGTGTTGTACTTATATATGGCTAGGGGAAAACAATGGTAAAACTCTCAGAAAAAAACACTGTATCATTCAATTTCCATTAATCATACCCAGATCTTTCAAATAGCATGCAGCATTTTAGATTTTCATTAGGATTTATTTTCTCAGATGTTAAAACGCTCTTGTCTCCTAAGCAACATTATACAACAGCTTTCACTCTCAAAACAAATAGCTGTCATGACTAGTAAAGCCTTTAACTTATACGCCAAACAAAACGATGCGCTCTGTCCAGTCTGTAATGATTGCCGATGGCAAAAGAGTCATTTGCAATAATTCTTACCTGTGTGCAAGCACTGCAAAGGTGCGGTCTCTCTGGATGACGCCCCGCATCATGCTGACCTCCTGCGGCCTGAAGAGCTGCAGAGGCAGTGTCTGACCCGGCACCAGCATGACAGCTGTGTGTGACAGCACAGGGATGGTCTGACAGCTGTCCTCATCGTGGACTGTACGGCCATGAAACTCCTCCATGTCTGAACCCAGGTACTGCCGGCACACGGGTCAGAGTCAACACAACGACAGCTGCAAGAACATTAACTCTACAGCTCTGTGACTGATTATAAAAACACTGGGAGGGTAAAAGTGACACATGCATATTGGTAAACATGTAGAGAAAGACAGTAGCAGTGGCATCACTCACGGCATGTGACGTGGGAAGACTGGGGTCAAAGGTGATCGTGGTGGGTTTCTCTGCCTCCTCACTGTCTCGGTCTTCAGTCTCCATGTCATCTTCCTCTTCTTCCTCGTTGTCTGTTATGGCACAGAAAGCATAGCGGCTCACAGTGAGCTCTTGTAGCGCCTCCTAACCAAACTACTGCTGCAACTTCATCGTTTTAACGAGTCACTCTGGTGGTTAAAATGAACAGAAAGTGATAGCAGAGGTTCAAAGAACGAGTCAGTCGGGATGTGATGCCTGACAGTGGCCTGTTGTAAAGACATGTTAGCTAGCTGTTAGCAGGGCGACGAGAAACCCGCTTTTCTGTTGAAACACTGAGCAGACATACCGTCTTTTGATAAATTCAACATTTACCTGGTAAAAGATGTAATTGGTTCCCCATATTGTCGTTGACGTTATCTTCACCTCCACCCCTCTCGTCAGCCATATCCTTGTGTTTACAAAACTAACTCTTCTTCTACGGCGTCTTCAGTGCGCAGCGTCAAAACGGGTCACGTGCGCCCCCTGTCGACGCGTCACGCGACTCAAAACTGCCCTTAATTATGCAGATTAAATTAATCCAGAGATCAGCCATGCCTCTGGTTTCAACAAGTTATCCAACTTCAGCACCCGAGTTTTGAAATGTTAGTTTTATTTAACTTAACTTAAACTTGTTTGAATCCATGTCGTATATATCGTACATATTGGCAATACTTAACCATTTCAAGGTGTTGGATTACGACTGAATCCATAAAGTGTAGATGAACTATACATTTATTTAATCACTGTGTTTGAATACAATTCGGAGATATTAGTATTTCAGTTGAGTACTTTCATTTATCCTTCCATTTTGCAGAACCAAATATTGTACTATTTATTCCACTTCTTTTCTCTGGCAGATTCTAGTGAGCCACAGCTATAGATATTTGTAGATTAGTGGCTAGGTAGTTTTCTTTTCAGTCAAAAGAAAAAAAATAATCCATGACCAACTACGCACGAGGATATATTTAACTCATAATTGTATAAAGAGTAACAGATGCATGTTGCCATCTGCTAGAAAAGGTTTTTTAAAACGTCAATACTTTAAATTATGAGTTAAAACCAATGCGCAAATTCATCCCATTTCAGGGCAAAGCCAGTTTATTTGAAAAGCAACCAAGCAAAATAAACTAAACATTAAATTAGAAACTAGCATTTATGTTCTACATGCCAAATGTAGCAGCAGTCAAATAGTGTGCTGGCTCTGTACTCTGGCATATTGGATATTTTATGCAGGTGTAATGGGGCACCTTACAGTATTTCAATCTTTAGTTCCTTCAAGTTCTAGAACTCATTGGAGGCCATGGCAACACTTAAGTCATTCAACACACACTTTTGCATTTAAAGACACGTAATAAGTAGCAGTAGAGTTGAAATTAGTAAAGTTAAATGACACATTCATAGTTTCATTGAAAGGCAAACCAGTGTCGTAAATTTTAAACAAGTGTTTATTGTTCAATACATCAGTTGTTGGTAAATAAAATGCATTATGATCCGTGAACAAAGCAGCTGTAGTTCTTATATTTCAGGTCCACGCCTTTGCCTTTTCCAGTCAGACTTCAATAGCAGTTTCCGTGAGATGCGCGGTCATTTCATATCAGGGCTCAGGTCTCTGCCGCTGATTAAGGCGCCACTTCAGCCACAAATCAGTCAACTGGAGCGGCGTCGACGGGATCACAGCCGGCAGGAATGAGGGGCCTACTTTGACCTCTGCCTCATCTTTCGCCTTTTACGCTTCAGCCTTTTGAAAAACAAAAGCAGTCATGAAAACATTTAAATATTAGCTGTACAAAAACTGTTAAGTCAAAAATATGGATTTATAGCAAACCCAACACAACTACAATTATGGCCCATTACAAAAGAACTAAACTGGGACATGAAGGTTGAGTTTTAATGTCAACCCAATATTTCTAGATTTGACCACAACTGATTGCACAGTCCAAAGCGTGTGGGAATTTTTTTTTTCAAGTGTTTTAATTTTTGACCCAATAGACCAAAAAGATATTGAGCCATTAACATGTCACTAGTGCCATGTAAAGGTTGTGGAATAATTAATCCTGCATGCAACACTTTATACTGAACAAAAAAAACTAATTTGCAGGAGTTTTAATTTCCAGTAGTTTTGGAAATTAAACACCAGCCTGTAAACTATTTAAATGCAAACGGCAGTGGCAAAACTTGCTGTAAATATATATTTTTTAATTAGAAATGGATACTGATATTGCCAATACAAATTCCAAGAGGCATTGTTAAAGAACTGGACTTGTATAGTTGAATCCAGTAATTATGGCAAACATGGGGCCGAGTTATAGTTTCATTCAAAAATCCTTATATTGGGAACTAAGCAGTTGTACAAAGGTTGAAAAGGGTATTAATGTTACCTGCGCATACGCTTCTTCCTCCACTGGAAGACAAAATGGATATTGATTAGAGAACAAGTACTGCAGTCACATTTGCCATGCTTGCTCTCGCACTTACGCAGCATGCTTTACATGATGCAGAGACACTAGTACGCACACTGCGCTAACCAATAAAAGCATTTAACAGGCATGGTCAAATACTTCGACTGGCCCTTAACACATTATATTCCAGAGTATTGACGTTAGCATAGCTAACATCAGGGCATGCAACCAAAGTGGGCCTTCATTGCGCAGTAGCACATAACGTCTCATTGCTTTACAAATTCATTGAAATAAGGATTTTGAGTTACTTAGAAATGTTCGCAATATAACACAGACCAAGGATAGACAGACATTTTCAGTCAACATACACGCTAAAGCAGCACAGGGGGTGCCGTTCTGATGCTAGCTAGCGGCATTGACTGTAACAGGAAAAGGAAATAAGAAAACACGAAAATACGAACACTGGCTGGTCAACTCACCTTGGCTCTCATCGTGAGGAGAAGTTTCTGTAAAAAGAAAACAATTAAATGATTAGTACCACTGGATGATTACGAAAACTTAAGGATTGGTGTGGATTCAGTTGGCAGAGGAGCTGTTTTCCATACCTCAAAGCGAGAGGAGCAACGGAAAGAGGATGTGACGAAGAAACAGGGCAATATTTATACCGGTGATGACGTCATGCCGAGGCCAACTGGTGTTTTTTGCTAACCGGGAAATGTAGTTTTAATGGTCAGGTTTGTGTTTTTCCTCCTGAAACGTAATTTTCTTTACATATGGCACCATATTTTAATGGAATATGCACCTGTTCAAGGCAATGTTATGAAAAGAGCACCGTTTTTAAGAGATTTAACGAAAACTAGTCTATAGTTCTGGAAATATATTGACCTGATGTTTTGTTTTTAAAAGGTTTCTTTTCACTTTTCACTTTACTCTAACTTGACAAACAAGTTAACATACAAGTTAATTCAAGTGCAGTAAAATACCTAAATGACCAATGTAAATAGATGTAACAGAAATTCAATTGACCATAATTAGCTGATAAGTATTGTGTGAAATGATCAAAAGCTCCAGGACACTTATTGGATGACCTTGACATTTGATTTGTTTAATTTGTCCCTAAAAAAACATTTTCTAATCTGATTATAGCACAATTTCTCTAATCTAAAAAAAATATGCATGAAAAAAACATGCTGATGTTCAGGAAAGGGCAATGTAGAACAAATACTTTCATCAAGGGAATATGTAATTTAGTATTGTGTTATAAAGATCTATCATAATATGAAAGAAATGTTGTAGAAATCAAGCAAACAACTAGCCAGGTATGTCAGATTATTAAATATCTAATATTGGTATAAAGATGTTTGCTATCATTGATGTCCAACATTTCCCACTATGGCCAAATAGACGATGAAAAAAATCAATTTTCCATCTCTATCAATTTCTTAATTTACCATTTGAACTTAAGTAGGCAGGTAATCATGATAATTAATTGCAACGATTTACAATACGGAACTTTGACAAAAACCTCCAGACAAAACCAACAGAAATGTATGAAAATGTTTTATTTCGGTAGATCAATTTCATTGCCCACTGACTGAGCTACAAAGCAGGATTTTACTTTTCTCAACATATTCCACTGTTGAGAAATCTGAACCAGCCCTCGAAATGAAACCCCAGACCCGAACTGATCTTTTACTGGTCCAATTCTACAAGACACCCATAAAAACTCTATTTTTTTAAACCTGATTAGCCTTAAATGTCATGCTTCACAAGACAAATGACGTAATAAAGCAAGTAACAGGTGTCACTTATAGAAAAGTTTTTCAAAAGTAGAACTTTTTTTTTTTAATTCAAGGGAAATGGCAGTAAATGTATCAGTTTTGTTCCCTAAAGTGGAGCTGATGTATTGTATCAAATACTCCAGTCTTATGCTCAGGTTAATACTTTAAAATAATTGTGTGGTCAAAACCCTGTCGTTTCAGCTAAATGACAGCCTTGATGATGGAAGACTAACCATAAACACTTATTTAACCCGCTACTGCATAGTGGAAAATGCTTTTGATTAAATGTTTTAATTGCTAAAGGTCTTTTTTTTCATGAAGCACTAGATGAATAAACTCATCGAAATGTGATTTCACACTCACAAAAGGCGAAAATCATTTTCATGGACAGGTTTTTCACAAAAAAACTTTGTTCACATATAAACAAGTTTAGATAACTTGTTTCCATTGTTAACAACCATTAATCCTTCACTGCAGTATGTCACAAATACAGACTGATCCACTTCCATTGACCCAGTCTAAGCTCCCGTTCACTTGAAAGTTCATAATAATATAAACCTGAAGGAGTTCCAAAGTTTATTTAAGTAAAAAAACAAATGCAGGCACCAGTCGCACACGTGCCATTTGGCAACATGTACTTTCAAAGATGTAAAACTATTTGCAAATATTCTTTATTTCTCAAGAAAGGGATGAAAAAGTAACATGGTACTTTCAGTGACTGCAGTAAAGGGTTAAGCATCCATGTAAGATCTCAAATTCAGCTGTTTAATTTGTGAAATCAAAGATGTATCATGGGCTAAGAGTTTGGGGCAATTTGTTATATTTCCTTTTGCTTCTCTTTGGGGTCTTGCATGTGTGGAAAGGCAGCATTTTGTTATTCTACGGCTTCTGTGTCCTCGGTTGGCTGTCCAGTTGCATTTTCTGCTGTCTTTGAGGCCTGTAAGATGTAACAAAGGGAAGAACAGATCAGTGAGGCGACACAAAAGACAAGGTGAATGGTGGGACAGCATGAGGGTTCATTGTTTAAATAATAATTTACCTTCTTTTTCTTTTTCTTCTGTGTTTTAAGGTTTGCAGAGCTCTGTAGTAAAGTCTGGGGAAGAGGAGAGACAATTTAGTGAAAAAGGTAATAAGATGTTTAATGCAGACAGTTTCTGCGATTATGGAGCTTGATGTAAAGTGAAATAACAATCTTACCCGTAGCTCGGCATCCTGAACTTCATGCTCTGACTTGTAGAGCTCTGGATCTAAGGGTCCGTTGGTGATTCTGTGAGGCCCGTTAGCCATCAGCAACACTGTGAACTTAAACTGAGCTACGTACTCTCCTGAGAACAAAGACACAAAGTAGGAGGGGAGGCGGTAAATAAAAAGAGAAATATGAAAAAGCAAAAACATGATAAAAGGGAGAGGTAAAAACTCACCCTCTTTCTCCTGTAGCACGCTAAAAGGCTGTACCAATTCATGTTTAGCACACTCCACCACACCCAAGCGGGCTTTGGCCTCATCCTCGAATGCTCTGGCGGACGATAAAATCAAGCAAGTGCATTTATATTTTAGCATGTGGTGGATTATGTATATTAGTAGTATGGTATTCATACCGGAGAGTAAAGGGCATGGCATCAAATCGCCGATCAACTTCGCTGAAGAACATTCGGGAGGTTTTCATCTTCAAGCCGTATTGCTTATTGGGGTCCCTCTTATAAATGGTGGTCCTCAGACCTCCATCTCTGGCCTAATTGTAAATGACAAGAGTTACATTATAATAAACAATGAGTGTCTGTTTATTAAAAACACTTTTGGCAGCAATGGGTACTAAGAGAGCACACTGACCTTTCCTTCTCCAGTGCTTATCAAGACGTCCACAGCATAAACTTCATGTACCTCGAACTCTGCCTTCTCTTGGTCCTTCCTGAAATTGAGTGTCAACAGCAGCCAGTGAAAAACTAAAAACAATTTGCAGTTACAATTCACTAAATGTCATTTTGGTTGGTTGGTTTCAGCACCACAAATCCAATTTCATTCATTTCCGCTGTATTGGTTTTGCATTACAAGACTCAGAGGTTATAACATCAAATTAAGACTTACAGTCTGGCAAGATGAAGACATGTTATATGTAATGTGTCGGGATAATGTGCATGTTTTGTGATTTGAGTGGCTGGTCCTTAATGTCTAAGCAGTCATTATGGTTATATTGTAACGTTCCAATCAGACCATAGACATCAAAAGCAAATTGTCACCTGCTTAAAAAAAATTATATTATGTTGAAAGCCAAAATCCCCACAGGGCATGGTCATACATTCGTGCTGAAAGTGCTTCATTGCTGATAGCGAATGACCTTCGCTGGCATAAAATTCAAAAGAACAGGAGTTGAACCGCATGTCCCAGATTTACCCCACTTCCTCTTTTGTGTAAAAAAAAAAGACTGAATTTACCTTTGCTGATCTGTCGGGTTCTGAATGATTGTCTTCTCTCCATCTATGACATGTTGCTTTAGCTGATGAGACAGCATACCTTGAAGAGCAGGGCAAAAAAACTAGTATCAAAAAATCTACTTGTTTGTTATGAATCTGTAACAGTCATAGTCTCTAAAAAGATACAAACACAGAACATTTGTGGTTTTCATGACACAGACACTCACCCTCTATCGGTGAGCATTTGAACGACTGAGCAATCTTGTTCCAGGCTTCTGTCACTTGTGTGTTCTGAGACACAGAAAAATGCATTACTTTTCTACTTAACATAGGGCTGTGCGGTATAGCCCAAAATTCCTATAACAGTATTTTGTAAGATTGTGACGGTTTCACGGTATATCACAGTATTTTTTCGCCGCCGGCCAACTACACAGAATTTTAGTCAGCAAGCCATGCTGAGCCGTAGCAAGTGCAGGCAACAACATTATTTTTTCACAGGTTAATGTTGAAAGCGCAGTAGGATACTTATGTGTCAGGGTTCTAACTCCAGTCATGTTTCAAACTTTAGTTGTGTTTTAACTTCATAACAACAATTGATAACCCACAACTAACGTTCTTGAACATGGTTAAACACAACAACACAGCACTTTGTGACACAAACAGTTTGTAAGACTAACAATTAAACATTTATAAAATTATAAAGTCGAATTGCATGCTGGTTATAGCTCGCACACAAAAAACGTAATCTTAACCTTTCCCTCCGTCAAACTGATGTAACTACTGTGAATAAATAATAAACTAATAAAGATTGCTCGTTAGATCCTCATAACCTCTATGGAGAAATCGGAGCCTGCGAATCATTTTAAAAAGTTTTGCCGAGATCAGGCTGCTCTCGGCCGGCAGCAGAAGGCGGACGGCCCGGTGCCGATGGGGCTCATCGGTCCTGCAAGCAGAACTTCAAACCGTTGGTAATTCTTTAAGTCGGCCGATTCTTGACAAACCAACCACAGATTTGTAACTTAAACAACTAACTGCTTGCCAAAAATTACATTTTATGACTCAAAAACAGTAGAATTTAGAGACTTTTGCTGGTGCCAAAATGCATTCTGGGACATAGAGAAACTCGGAAGACAGGCCACACAAACAGCTGTTCGCCGCCCAACAATCTGCGGCAACTTGCCTGTCCCAGCATGCAATTTGGCTGTGTAATTTTGCACCATGACTGAACTTAGAACCCTGACAGGTCAGTAACTTTGCCACACACTCAGTGTTGAACTGTGAAAAATGAATTATGTTTACTGGTGCAGAACAACAACAGATGTTGTGTCTATGCACCGGTATGACAGTATATGAAAAATTCATACTGTATGGAATACTGAAACTGGTACACTGGTTGAACTGGAATACCTCACAGGCGTTCACATGCAAAATACGGTTTAGTAGAAAAGACGGACACAAACTACAGTTTGGATTCTTATGAATAATTTAAAAGGCGATTTAAATCTGTTTATGACCCAAAGGTGTAGAAAACGTAACTCATTATGGTAGACATGAATAAAATTGTGAGGAAGCATTTCCTAGTACCTGGTTACCAGGTTTAACGAGGCGAAGAGCTGCTTCCGCACAAAGATGAGCTGCTTTGATTACGTCAGCTTTCCGGCCTGTAACAGGGTTCTCCTGCAGACACGAGACAGTGAGATGAGGACTTAAAGGAGTGCTTCACAGGAGGACACAAAATGGTGAAAAAAAAGCGAGATTATTAACGAGGTCCTCACCTTACTAGCTCCCACCACGAAGCTGTGAGCAACATTGGCAATGAAGCCGTCAACATGAACGCCTAGATCACTACACAAAATAAAGAATAAAAGTAGAGATGAGAGCCTGAAATAACAATTAAACAAATCAAATTGATCATGTACAAGTTATTTACAAGTTTAACTTCCTATAACCAACTGTCAAGTTTACAAATGTTACGGCAGGAACCAATAAATTAAACTTACAAACTCTGGAAGGACAGAACGTCAGCCATCAACTACTTTGAAAACTAAGACTAACGAAGAAGGCCAGCCACAAATACAACATTTGTTCTGTTATATTCATTAAACTCAAGCGATACGCCAAGGTTAATTCATTTTTTGCTGTAGCACAGTGAAGGACTAATTAGTAATTAAGGGCATCAGACAGAAGTCTACAATATGAGTGTTCAAACAATGATAAAAGATACAAACCTACTGTGTAACCGCAATACAACAAGCAACAACACACTTTAAAACATTGCAAATCCACATGCAACACAAAAAACGTTACAGAGGACAAAAACACATGTGGCAATACAACAACTAAGATAATCTGACTTCCTTTTTCAAAGCACAACATTGCATTAGAAAAATGTGAAAACCAGGATTTAGCAGATGGGTGGCCATCAAAACTAAAATCGGACATTTCACTTTAAAAACTGCAAAAAACATGTTCTAAAAGTGTCCAACCTTACTTGTCGTTTGCCACACAGGACAGACAGGAAGACAAAACCTTTTTGATGAAGCAGACAGTCAACAGCCAAGATAATACCCTCACATACAAGCCAAGATGTCACAGAAAGAGGGGACGACAACATGACAAACACGGGGTGACATTATTTCAGAGCATGGTGCCTACATTTTGACCAGATCCCCATCTTTAAGTGTGTAGTCGGGGTCACTCTTCAGGGGAGAGAAGTGGCAAACACAGTTATTGACTGAGACGCTGGTGGGAAAGGCAATGCCTAGAAGAGGGAAAGGAGAACCACCAAGTCTTCATTTGGAAATAATCCACAAGTTTAGCAAAAAACTGTACACGGATGGAGGGAGTGACACTTCCGTCAACAATTTGAAGGACCGACTGCATCCAGACTCTTCTTAACGGGTCTACCTCAGTGCATCTGAATGACAGCAGTCTCACTAGTATCATCATTAACTTACCTTTCTTAATTTCTTTTTCTCTTTTGAAGACCTTTCCAGTCTCAGCCATGATGTAGGCATCTCCCTTAACACAGAGGGTGAGCACGGACACCCCAGGAGTGGCTATTTCCACGAGCAGACGAAGAGCCTCTGGGTGACACACACAAAAGACGATCAGGTTCAGAAGTGGAACCAAGTGGAGTAGATATGAGACCAGGCATCATAACAGTTATTGTCTAAAACAGATGAGTTATAGTGACTGTGTTAACACCAAGTAAAACCAACACTCAATGCCCCCACAATTTCTGATATTTCTTCAGAGAGATCACATCAACATGGTGGTTCAGTGGTGAGCAGGGTCGTCCTTCCATCAAAAGGCTCAGCGAGCCAATGTTGATACCCACTTGGGGAAGATACTTAACCACAAATTGCTCCCGTAGCTGTGCCTGTGGTGTATGAATGTGTGTGAATGTTAGTCTTAATGGACAGGTGGTACCTTGGCCACTGCCATCAGTGTATGACTGTGTGTGAATGATGACAAGTAGTGTTTAAGTGCTTTGAGTGTTACGAGACTTTATAATATTAGATGTTGATAGGATTTCGATGAATATGATGGCATCACTAAAAACATGTTTGTTATTAATAGTTAATTAAAATGGTATTACCGACAACTCAAAAATCACGTAGACTGTGTGACAGGGGATATTATCTGTAGCTCCCACTCATGCGGCAACAAAAATGTCACCTGAATATAGTTAAGAGGAACATGCAAGCTGTAACTTTGACCTCAAAGTATTCTTGTAGCAGACATGTCAGCTAACCTATGTCAACTAAACAGATCACCAGCTTTAAAAGTAAAAATGAACCAACACAAAAAGACCATCCTGTAACAGACGTCAAAGTGGCTTCACATTGGCGGCTTCCTGCTTATCTTGTAACGTTTGCTTACCATGTGTAACGTGAGGCAACAGGCTGAGCTAACTAGTTGGACAAATAGCTTCATACGTTAGCTAAACAGACAGATCTAGTCCAGCACCCGACGTCAACACTGGTCAGCAGTGACAGAGGAGCTAACATGAGCTAGAGCTGAACTAACTGTACCTACTCGCGAGCCCGTCTGTTAGGATAGCGACGCCATGTAAACCACATGGCTGCTGCTGCTGCTGCTGCTGAGGGGAAACTAACAGCTGCACGACAGGCCGACTAACGTAGAGCAGCTCTCATCTCACTACCGGCTACTAGCTACATTTACTTACGGTTGGCGATGTCACCACCCATCTTGTATTTGGTGACCACCAAGTCATCTGCTATGGTCTGCTCTTTATCGTCGTTGGACATTTTGGCAGTGAAGTTTCAGTCGCTCGTTGGCCTTTAACAGCGACAGCTTTCCAAAGCTCTGCACGACTCTCACTCTGCTGCTAACACCGGAGCCTCCAACAGCTCTTCCTACAGCCGTCCAAGCCCCTCCCACTTTACTGTGACGCTCACTACGTCACAGCTACCACGACCCGCCAAAATGCAGGGACGCCGCCTAAAATATCTCGTGGCTGTGGATTGTATTATAGGATAAGTTAACACAAAATAATTGTCAGGTGTCATGTGAACATTCAAAAAGGAATCATTCACAAGTGCTGAGAAAAACTCCTGATGACAAGTTGAACAGACACAATAGCAGGTTTTTTCCACATTTATGAGAAATGCTATTATAAGCATATTCTCATTACCTGGTGCAAATGTATACTCTTTTTTTTTTTTTTTTTTTTTACATGTGCATGCTTTATTATCATACGCAAGTATTTGTGTGAAACACTAAACTAATTAATAAATTTGCCTTCTGATGAAGGCCATGAAAGCCTTAGCTCCGGAAAGACATTTATTAATCCAAAAAGGTGACATTTTCAGGATGGCACAGAATCTCAGCCAATGGCCAGGTGGGCGTGTTAACCACTGATTGTCTAAATTGACGAAACGTTGAGATTTATTTTTGTCAAATTACTGTTGAGAAAGTCCAGAAATATTTGTTACATTCATTATAAGAATTGACTGAAAAACATAACCCACATTTCACATAATGCACACATTATTATGTTACATAAGTTAAAATTAAAAGTTTTGACTTCAGAATAGTGATTCAAAATATTTTAATGAGTAGAAAATGTATTTAATCATTAAAAGAGGTCTCATAATATAAAAAGTCCAAACTCAAAAACACATTTGTTCTGAAAAAAAAGCTTTGATCATTTCAAAATGTAAACAGAAAAATATAGCTTGTATTCTGTTAATTTATATTAGTGTTTTCAACAAAGCTTGTATTTCTGTAAATGCCCAAAATCATTTACGCCTGAATACAAGAAATAACGTCTGCCTGTAACAGGCCTGTTGAAAAGTCAAACACATCTTTTTTTTTAATTGTATCATAAGCTACATTATTAACATGGCTTTAGATTGTTCCTGTTTCGAGTCCTTCATGATTATGTCTCAGAGATAGGTTTGTGAGATTTAAAATGTTCTTCATGTAGGCACTGCGTTGGGCTTCAGAAACATCCTGCTGTGCCAGTAGTCTGGATTGTCAAAAGATCTGTCGACAGCTGCAGGTTCCCCAACCCCGACTCCAGCTCGCACTTTTACAAAGGGTTCAAACCCAGATCGATGTGCCTTTGCGCTCCCGACTGCTCTCTCCCCTTTTCTCTGCAGGTTGTGGTACACCACCTCATCTCCAGACCGCAGGACAGCAAAGGAGTCCATGTCTTCATACTCAACTGCCTCGTCCTCATCCTCGTCCTCTTCCTCGTCCTCGTCTCTTCCCTCTACCTTCAGCTCCTTTCTGTCTTGAAGAGCTTGACGCAGCTTCGGCTGTCTGTTTGTGTAATGATAGTTACTGTCCTCCACATATTCATCCTCCTCTTTCTTTTCCTCTTCTTGCTCCTCCTCCACCTCTCTGCCCATCCCTGGTTGTGTCGAAGGAGGAGGAGTTTCAGGCACTCGAGGGCTTTCATCTTTTTCATTTCCCCTGATGTCCATGTATTCATATTCAACTTCAGATCCCTTCTGCTCTGAATCAGAGTTGTGATCTCTTCTTGTGTGACCTGCTCTAACCCCCACGGACAATGTGGTGTCACCTGAGCAGGCTGTGGCTTGTGACGAAACAGAAGAGGTGCGCTTCTTGTTTGGCTTCGGCCGGTGGCTGCTGTGCCGGGGCGAGGCAGCTGTTACACATGTCTGCTTGTTCATATACTCATATTCTTCTTCATCTGGGTCATCCAGGAGGCCTGATGAATGAGATTTGCTCATCCTGCCAGGACCGCCCCGAGATGAAAAAAGTAGGGTATCTGCCAAAAAGAAAGTGGATAAAATTAGGTTTGCAGTATAGTAATGTGTTAGGAGCTATGGAGAAAATACTATTAACCTAGAAAGTTTGTATTAATAAAAGGGTGGTTGTGACCCAGCAGAGCAAACCCAGACACATAGACCCATTTCGGAGGAAAGATGATTGACAATATCATTTCAATATGTTTTAAATATGATTGATGCTGTCACCTCTCTCTGGGCTGTCTCCAGGAAGCACATATCCATTCTGGTCTTCTTCCTCCATCTGTGGTGATGGAGTCTCTGGTGGCCCGCCAGACAAGCTGTCCCTCTGTGACATGTAAGCGCTGTCCTCACGTTGACGTCGTCTCTTCAGGCTACCTGTCAGAGAGAAGTCCTCACTCATCTCCAGCTCCACTGCTGTGCCACAGCCCTCCGAGCTCTCAGACGCAGTGCGGGCTGAATTTAGTCGAGAGCGTGACGACCACATGGCCTACACATGACAACACAACACACCAGCATTAGTAAAAGGGCAAGAGTAGGAATGAGCAGTAGGATGATGTTGATAACATATTTAAATTGTTTAACTTAATTATGCTCAGTTAAACAAACTACAAAAAAGTTTATATACATATGGACTGTTTTAGCTACCTGTCCTGGGTTGTCAACACCTGGCGTCATGGGCAGGTAACCAGCCACGTTTGATGGAGAAATAATCACCTTTACAAGAAAAGACAGGAGGGAGATTTAAATTCAGAAGGTGACAGAAAAGACCTTTCCAGATATAAAACTAGCCATGAAAGAGGCATCTCCTACTCTGTGATTGTCCATCCTGGAGAGGCGACTGAGGCTCCTGGCTTGAGACAAGTAGTGAGGGGCTCGACTCATCCCATCGACCTCCTCCCCCTGGCCCTCCAGCTCCATGTCTAGATCATCCAGGTCGTCCAGGTCTGCACTCCGCTGGGCGAGTTCATCCGGGGCTGAGTCCTGTTGGTTGCAGTCCTCCTGTTGTACAAAAGTAAGACTAAAATTAACATAATGCATGTTTGTTTTTACTGAAATGCCACAATAAACAGAACTATTTATAGCCCACAGAAACAACAAGTGCTGTACAGATTTGGTGGCGATACTGATAAACACAATGCCTTGCTTACTTTGATCACCAGGTAGCGGGACGGGTCTCTGGCCATTCTGGTGAATTCATTAGCCAGCTCTTTGAATGTTGGACGGACATTCTCATCAATCATCCAACCTTGAAATTAAAGATAAAAGCCAAAGTTTGCCACTCATTTTACATTTCATCCAGAGTCCAGTGAATGGCTAAATTCACTAAAAGTCAAAAATGGACATCATGGTGAAAAAAAAGAAATGTCAGGGAACCTCCAAAGTACTTACAGGATCCATCCTCTGGAGACCCTGACTAAAAAATGTCATGGCAATCTGAATCCATCCAATATATGTTTAGGTTCTCAGTCTGATTCATCTGCTATGATGGCTAAAATAGATATTACTGCTTTCATTTTGTGGTCAGACCGGATGTAAAAGAAGTATAGAAGACAAACACTCACATTTGACCATGACCATGTAGACATCAATGGTGCAAATTTGAGGTTGGGATAGACGCTCGCCCTTTTCCAACAGATCAGGAACATCCTGTGGACGCATCGCAGTGTATGGCTCCACCCCATTGGACATCATCTCCC
Source organism: Clinocottus analis (assembly GCF_023055335.1). NCBI lineage: Eukaryota > Metazoa > Chordata > Actinopteri > Perciformes > Cottidae > Clinocottus > Clinocottus analis. The sequence goes on along the minus strand of NW_027176042.1, from coordinate 12,398,546 downwards.
ATACTGTCACACCTAAATGAAGGGGACAAATATAATGTGGCATAAAACAGCAGGATTGGTGCAGGTGGAACATCCACAGCTCCACTTTTGTTTATATTAACAACAATATTACCACAACTGGGATTTGTAAGCTTTTTTAAAACTCACCGTAACTCCAGACATCGCTCTGATGTGTGTATCTGCGAAACAAGATGCTTTCTAAGGCCATCCATTTGATTGGTGTCTAAAGATGTAAACAGAGATTGTCTTCATTAATTACAGAACAGGTATCCAGTGAATGTGCACAAGATAAGTTAAAGTCAAAGGCGCCGTTAATGAACTTTGATCATGTTGCTAAGTATTGTATCTTTTCTCAATCAAGCTACGGACCTTGACCTCGTTGTAAAAGTACTTCTTGTCATCGGGGTAAAGTAGGTCTGCAATGCCGTAATCAGAGATCTGTGCTGTGTAATTATTCTTCAGGAGCACATTTCTCGCGGCCAGGTTCCTGTGGACCATCCTGTTCTCCTCCAGGTAATACATCCCCTGATGAGGAAGGACAATTATGCCTTTAGGGGCTTGTAATATGAGTGAAATAGACAAATTAGTGCTCTTTGCACAGCTTACACCGACAAACAAAAAAAGGTTGGTCCTTTACCTTTGCAATTTGAACACACCAGTTAAGCAATCTTTGTGGGCTGAGTTTGTTCTTGCAGTTCCTGATGTGCTCCAGCAAGGAGCCCTGAGTGCTGAGCTGGGTGACTAGCTGCAGGCTGGGACCAGGACAGATACCCAGGGTCCTGACCACGTTAATGTGGTCCATGCTTCCAATGGTCATCATGTGCTGCAGTGAGCATTAAGAGTAAATCGTGACACATTTTAAAAGAAATGCCAACCCTTTAATTCAGATTTTAAAGAAATACTTAAAATCATGATTTTATCAAACATTCACTTCTTGTAGGCTGTGAAAAGTTTGAAGATTGCTTCTTCAAGGAGGAAACATCATAATGTCTGTATAAATCTATAATAAATTCCTGCAAAATATTAGACTTCTCTCTATGTTAAAAATATTGCAAATAAATAATCCTCATGTTGCCAATAAATGCTGTCTTGAAAAGCTACTTCACATACACGTCATCTGAGCAGTGCTACAGGAGTGATTCAAGAAGTTTCCTTAGATAAGTTACAGCATTATAATTTTTTTTTCTTGACTGGTAACTTCTGTAAACCCAAGATGACTCCTCAAAGTTGCAAGCTATAAACCTTTCAGATTCACCTTTCAAGCCTACCTTCAGTGAGTATTTGGTACACAAAATATATTTTCTTTTAAGTCATGTTTTCTCACATCTGTCAGCTCATAGAAGGTCTGCCGTTTGGTGCGATCATGAATCGTCTTTATTGCCACAGGAAGCTTTACTGTATCACCCTCAGGAATCCAAATGCCCTGTGTGGTAAGAATTAGATACAGATTCATGATAACTCAATATTCAATGCGCAAGAGGAGGATGGAATAAACGACTGCCACAATCAACATTACCTTATGGACTGTTCCAAACACCCCATTACCCAGCAGCTTGATCTGACGGAGCTCTGTGGCCTTCAGGATCCGAGCATGGACTTTAGACCCTTTTTCTCCAGGATCCAGAGGTTCAAAACTCTGAAAGACCCACATATCATGTGTTCAAACAAACTTTAACTGAAGCATAACAACATCGTAAAAACCTCCGACCCTTACTGACCTCTCCGCTCTCCATGTATCTCCTCATGGCTCGCTTGCGACGGATGGCAAGACCTCGTCGATACAGAACAGTCAGCACGAAAACAGAGAATGAAATAAAGAGGAGGGCAATCACTCCCAGGACGATGGCTGTGGTCACTTGTCTGATGACAGATAAAAAGGAAGAAGAGATGTCACATGACCTGTTATGAGATCAAAATGTCTACGTTACATAAAACATGTCAGATTCAATTTACCCGGAGAGGTACCGGGAAGACCCCTCACATTCTCCAATTCCGGGGCCGTAGCACCTGAAAACACAGCAAAGAGGTGAGTTTCAATCAAACACAAATATATGAATTCACACAGAAATAACTCTATTCCTATCTCACCCATGGGTGCAGTTGATGTGGCATGGTTCACAGCTGCCCTGCCTATTGGGGTATTTAAAGATAACTTCCTCTCCTCCCATCACACCCTCGGGACACAAGGAGACACAGTGGGGACCGTCCTGCAGGCTGGCACATGCAACACATTGATCCGCCCCCTGAAAAGACGTAGGAACAGTTCAGTTGACGGACGAAAGCAAAGCAGACAGAAGCCAGTGAAAAGATGGAGTTTACTTATGTCACTAGGTGGCAGCAACCAACTCAAAGTAACTATAACAGACTAGAGAACTTGTTTTGTGTTCATTCAGCCTGTTGTTTGTCTCACTGAAGAGAGAGAATCATACCGGGCCTGTGCAGGTCTGCTTCCCCTCCTGGACCTTACACTCAGGGTGGCATGGCATACACTCCCCTGACTGAGTAGCAAACTCTCGCCTCTCCCTGCATTCAAAGCAAAAAGTCAATCACTTTTAAAATCTTTCAACAGACTCGAGATAAGATTGAAACTCTTGGGACAGCCACGCCACAGCAAACATTACTCATATTAAGACTAGCACTGGGAAATATGTTATTCATATCAATGTTTTTGTTGTTAAGACTCACCCAGTTAAGAACATGCAATCTGGCACGCACGTTCCAACCCTGCTGTACTTCTTACACGACAGACACTGGTTTGGTCCCGGGCCCCAGCAGCCATCAGAGGAGCACAGCGGGTCACACACATGGCCCTCTACAACTGCAAACACAACGAGAACAATACTGTATCATCATGAACACTGAACACTGGAGATGGCTAAAAATGATCCTCCGTCACTCACCACAGTCATCTCTCGGTCTGTTTTCCTTGACGTCAATGTGCTTCTGACGTCGCTGTGGGCGAGAGCCGCTGGTCAAGATACGTGTCCAGTTGACAGTGTCATGGTAGCAGAGCTCCTGGTTTCCTGTGACGTAGACGCCGCCATCGTTTATATTTCGCAGCGAGCGTAACCCCAGCGAGGTCAAAGAGCGGATCTTCATCACCAGAAGAGAGTAGCCTCTGCAATAGAAGGTAGAAAATAAATGCTGTGTGTGAAACTTATAGTTGACAATGTTCTGATTGTGTTCAAAATACTAAGGAAACAATTAAGTGCTTCAGAATTTAATGTGCAACTGTATTTTACTTTGGCGACCATCTTTCTGAATTTGTGAGGTTTACACATTATACAAAATGCAGATTAAAAATATTGATTGCACACAGTTCTGATACATATTCTGGGTTGATTGCTCATTCAGTCAATTAACTGATCCAATTTGAAAAACCTTTTTTGTGACTTGACTGTATGTCTGAATTTGGGAACCTTAAAAAACAATAGCCTCTCTACATTTATGTCTTTGAAATTGCAGAACTTGTAATTACGTACAGAAAATATCAAAGAGAAATACAAACCACATACATTCAAGTAAATGTGTTTCAATGTGTAACATTTTTAAGCTACAAAACAAACAATGTGGTGTTTACCAACATTACGTGAGTTGTCAGAAGAGATTCAACTTAGCCATGATGAGTTCAGTTGCTCATAAGGTTAAAAGGATTTCTTGGATCCATGAAATGCAACATCACATTCCCAAATATTGCAACCAATCAGTTTTAATCAGAAAGAGCATGCAAGTAAATCATCTAAATTCATTAAAGAGTTGCACCCACCACCATCTCAATCAGACAATCCCAGTACTGAAGAAAAATACAGTATAATTATATCTAAACCAAAAATAATGATTTTGAACCGAGATGTTGTGCATGAAGAGGCGGATAGAGGCAGATATATGTTCATTATTTACTGTACCTTCGAGAGCTCACTCCTCTACATGGGATAAAAACAAGGTATAACAACAGAACAAAGAGTTACAAGACAATCAGATTCATGCCAGTGATGCTTAGTCTGTAATACAGAGAAAGACACAACAACACGATCATAACAGGGCCTTAGTCAACAAGAGACACACAAACAATGTCAGAACAAAGCTTACTTGTAAAGTGTTCTGCCCTGAATAGTTTGGAGGTTGGAGAAGACTGACAGGTCAGACAGGTTTTCTGGCCACGACTGGATGCTGAGGATGTCTGAACATAAAAACATTGTATTCCAGATAACTTAACCAGTCTGCAAATCACTGTGCGGTGCCTTTAAAAAATCAAAAGTACATTGAAGGTTTCAACACACCTGTAATCTCCCGAACAGTGTTGAAGATTTTCAGTTTTTCTGGATCGAGGGCTGGTACGTGTTTGTAATCATCACTTTAAAAAGAGAAAAAAATAAAGACCTCTTCCAAAAAAAGCATCCAAAAAAGACATGTAAATACATATTAACCTACCATATACTGCAATTAATTAATTTATTGAATTAATGGCAACTGTGCATGACTTTACCCTTTGATCCCGGTCACAAGGAAGTGCAGACTGCCCTGGATCTTAGTGCAGTTTATGAAACTGTCAATGTTTAGAGCATCTACTGTCTGTCTATCTGTCCCGTCTTTTGTGCCATGGCAAGCTGGGAAGAAGAGGAAGAAGAAAAGGTTCAGAACATATGAAGTCAGTTAGAGCCAACCAGCACAGCGCAGGAAATACCTGAGTACATTTACTCAAATACTATGCTTATAATTGTGAGCTACTTAGTCGGTTTAATTTTATGCAACTTTATTCTACTCCTGCACATTCTATCAGGACATTTTTATTCAAACACATTTATTTGACAGCAGATTCATATTTTAAATACAAAAAATATGATCAACAAATAATAATGAAACGCAATTAATATATGTTCCATATTGACCAGCTGTACAGTGCACACTGCTGCCACATATATAATACAATATAAGATATTAATATATATATATATATATATATATATATATATATATATATATGTATATATATATATATATATATATATATATATATATATATATATATATATATATATATATATATATATATATATATATATATATATATAAAAGACGACAACCGTGTGGCCACGAAGTAATCGCGCTAAAGATAATAACATAATATAAAATAATAACCAGGGACACTGTTAGCTCAGCTTGTCTCTAAGTTGAATTAAACAATTGCCTTCTTTGTAGAATTAAATTGTAATTAAATTACCTTTTGGACAGAGGCCTCCACAAGTTTCACATCTTTTCACTCCAATTTTCTCCACCTCCATTTTATCAGACGGGCAACTACTTACACAGGAGCTTCCGTCCACCAGAAAATTAGCTTTAAAAAAGAAACAACAAAAGGCAACTGCTGCTTTATAAAAGGCTTGGAATGCTGAAAAAAGTATTGTACAAACATAACAAGTGCATTGATACGACAAGGAGAACAACAACTGTATATAAACTGTGAGTCTGTTTGAACAACATAAGCAGCGTGTGTCAACTCACGAGGGCACTGGGCCACACAGATGGAGCCATACTGGTATTTGGCATTGGGATTGGGCTCCACTTTGAATGTGTGCTTGTTGTAGATGAGGGTCTGAGGACACAGAGGCACGCAGGCACCCGAGTTGTTGAAGTTCCTGCAAGCCTAAAGATACAAACAACACAGCTTATACATATGTTGTGTTTGTTTATGTTTACATTTTGACCAGTCACACTAGAAAGAGCACAAAATGATGGGTCTGTTCTTCTCAAATGTCCAAGTGCGTTATTGCTTAATGGAAATTAGCCACTATTTATTTCCTTTTATACGCCTGAGCTTTTCCTTCTGTGACGTGTGAAAATGTCATCTGTGTTAAAATGACTATTAAATAAGTAGACTCACAAAGCAGTTTGTATCTAGAGGTCCAGTGCAGCCTCCGGCACACTCAATGTGACAACACTCGCTTGGGTTTCTACCAAAGCATCGGCCGTTACACTGAGGGGCGCACACAGTCTTTGTCACTGAAAGAGTTGAGAGTATGGACACTTTTTTACTCATCAGAACCTCCATCCCCAACCATACAACATCCACCATATGCAACCTTTTCAGAAAGAAAAGACACCAGAACTGAGTTGATTAATGGGGAATAAATGTCACTCACAGATCTGGCACGTATCATTTCCTGGACCCCAACATGGAAGGTCTTCACATGCTTCATTACAAGGATCTACAACACACATGTATTATCAGAAGGTGTATTTTTTAAAAAAAAGGTTTTTAAAGCAGACCAAAGACAAAAATCTGACATAAAAATGGAAGGTTATTAATGCTTGTGTGTTTTATTTCTTCCACTCACTTTCAGGCCCATTGCCCTCGATCATGATGTCTGATGTTCCATCCTTCACGATGTCCAGCCAGTTCACCTGCGGTGCGTAGCTCAGGAACTTATTCTGGATGATCTTGACTCCTCCCTCCAGTATCTCTGTGGGCGGGACACAGGCATTTAAATGGTGAAAGACAATTAGCAAAGCAAGCCTGAACGGGCCCATGACTCATCCTTTACTACTGCTTAAACAAACTCAGTATAATGTGCTAGAGCTCATATTACAATGGCAGTTGAGACATTTCCAGGAACTACACATCACCGCAACTCGCCGGCGACCTGTACACTGTGCAGGTGTGGCTGCACTGTGTGGGTGTGGGAGCTCCAACAGTAGCCGAGTGTAACATCCTTACCTAGCCTCCCACACTTGAACACACTGACTATGTGACTTCCTGTGTACCTGTGAGGTGTGTCAGGCCCAGTTCTTGCATGCCATACATCCCGTCCTTCTGGTAGTTGACCATCACAGCTAAAGCGTACTGGTCCTCATACAGCGTGGTGCCTCTGATGACACGCAGGTCATCCAGAGGCAGGCGGCTGAACTCGTTGACAGCGATCAGGATGTAGCCTGTCACCTCCCTGATAGACTGCAGGGTTAGCAAATAATGAGAAGGGGAAATTAAAGAAAAAACAGGTGTTCAGAAGAACACTCACCGACTTTCCTCTGAATTTGTTACTCATAGTGATTGTTATCAGTCACAACATGCATGTGTGTTTTGCTTGTGTTGTCAGTCGCTGTGATTCACCGTGGCTGTGATTGATTTAGAAAAGGACATAAATGAGCTCATTGTGCATCTGAGACAGTAGACAGTGACAAAGATTTGGCTTCATGTTAATCAATTTCCTTGTCTAGACCAGTTACCATGCAGTTTTCAATGACACAAAAACAATAGCTCTGCGTAAGTAGTATTCCTGATCTGCTCTCACTATAGGTTTGAGTTCATGTGTTCAAAGCCTCACCTGCAGGAAGGAGAAGTTTCTGGTGTGATCCATCATGGTAATCTCAAGGTTGCCCATCACAATCTCACAACCGGTATACATCTCTGTCATCAGGTTGTACTGGATCTCAGAGTTTCCCGTCGTGCTCAGAACGTTCTTGGTGCCGGTACAAACGACCACTGCAGAAGCAACAAACAGACTCTTAATGTTAATATGTTTGAAACACAAAAAAGAATTGATCCTTTTCACAACTGTTGTCTAAAGCCTCTTCTGGCTTATGCCTTCACCACCTCTGTCCAAAAAATCATTCCGCGGATCCTACATACTGCTGTAAATACTCACAAACCCTAAATATGTATTAATCCGCAGTTGAAAATGTCCTCAACAAATGTAACCATTTTAAACTACAGTTATAAGAAAATATGTAGCCTTTTTAAATAAAGAGCCAAAAATTAACCCCAAAGTTCTGGGTTTTAAAAATCTTATTAAAAATCCCGTTGACATTTGTAACTTAAGAATCCTGCACGCCATGTCATATTGGCTTGCTTCATGTCTAGCTAAGAACAGTCGTGAGATCTGTTGTAAAATGATTTGCATTTCAGAAACAGTAATGTCAGTCATCAGTAGTTTATTAGGATATGCATCTTTTCCTAATGGGAAGGAAGAATATAGTATCACAAAAGTCAAAAAGAAAAAAAAATCACTGATGTTTTACGCAATTGTATCCCAATACAATTAAAAGTAGTTAAATAATTTATGAGGAAACACTCTATGCTTTATATCACTACTGTGTTTTCTGCTCCCACAAAATCAATGGATGTACTGTAACACGTGAAACAAGCTGAGGATTGTACACAGGGCATGTCCTTCTCTGAGACAAACATACGAGGCCTTGTTTATGGCCTGTGGGAGTTCAGCCATTTAGCGTCACTTGAAGGCTGCTTTGCTATTCAAATGTCAGACAGGAGAGAAGCAGCCGAGAGACAGGGAAGAACAGGAAAGAGTATTAAACGTGAATGTGATTGTCAACGTCATGTTCTTTGATTAAAAATACAAACACATTCTGGATAATGTACACATTGTGCAAACACATTATGTCCACATACTTTTGGTCGAGGGTTATTATTCAATAGTCTAGTCTCCTCAGTTCAACCTTAAGTATGCTTCCAAGGGTAAGACCTGTTTCAATATGACTTCATGCACAAAGCAAGGTCCTTAAAGAAATGGTTTTCCTCATTTGGTATGGAAGAGCTCGACTGCGTTCACCCACCTAGCTCCTTTGGGATGAATTAGAGACCCAACTGCGAACCGGGCTTTATCGCTCAACATCAGTCCCTGATTTCAATTATACTCTTGTGGTTGAATGGAAGTAAATCACTGCAACCGGGCTCCAAAATCCCTTGGAAATTCTTCTCAGAGAATAGAGCCCTTTCCAGGAGCATGTTATGTTCATCAATCATACAGGGGTAATATTTAAACATCCAAATATTTGATCTAAATCTGAAATTATGAAGACAATATTCAAGGCATGTGGATTATCCAGAGTAAGTAGGATACTGTTTCTGGATTTGTTTTAGATAAATAAAGTCTCTCTCTAATGCTCATGCCCCTCCATTTCATTGGGGATGGTGGCAGAAGTCTCAATGGCTTACATCTCAAAACAGGAGTGAATGAAACGGCATAGTAACTGGATATAGACGCAATGGTGATTTTGTTTTGGTATTTGTTAGAACTGAAACCTTTTTATCTCAGTCTAAACCAGTCAACTCCTGTTAACTTGTGGTTGATTTTGTTGTACTCATTGAGAATCTAAGGAATGTTTTCGCTACACTCAGGTCACACACCGCTCGACACTCACAAACACATTCCTTCTGCTGACAACAGAGTCAAAATGGAGCTGAGTACGACAACATGATCAACCAGGGCATAAAATGGCTAATGATTATTAAACTCACAAGGCAAAGCAGGGGAGTCAAAGCATAGTGTGACAGAGAGAGAGAGAGAGAGAGAGAGAGAGAGAGAGAGAGAGAGAGAGAGAGAGAGAGAGAGAGAGAGAAAGAGAGAGAGATGCGTGCAACGAGCATGTCCTACGCCAATAAAGTCCTGATAAGAGTCACCTTATTGTGTTCCTAGGTACGGCTCTGTACAACATTTCTCAAAGGGTCAATTCACGTAAAACACAAAAACACACTTTGCATCAATTTGGTTTCTTTTATCTAGGAAAGTTGTGTCGCGAATGGAATTCAAGCCTTCTTTCCAGAAATAACGTCTTACTTGTTAAAGTGACAATTGTGGATTATAAAAAATAATTAAGACATCATTCGGAGGATGACAAGTTGCTTTTGATTATTTTAAATGTAACAATTCTGCAGAGGAAGGAGGCTCAGAGGCTCAGGGGCAGATATTTGAATAATGTGTCCAAGGTTGAGTCAGTGTAGTGGGAGGTGGGAGATATGTTTTTGTGTAATTTGGGTGAACTGTCTGTTAAAGGGAATCCCCATTGCCTTTACACACTTCTAAAATGGCAGTTGTATCTCTGGAAGTCCAAGAAAATAAGCCTGTATGAGTGATCGGGATTTATAAGGACTAACCATATCACAGAACATGTTTCAAACAGGATGCGAGGAGTTTGAAAGATATCAGCAATTACTCAGCAAACAAGGGTCAAATGATGCATTAATGCCAAGTTAAAAAAACAACAAGATTTGGTTTTGGTAGCTCAACTGCATATTGTTATTACCTTTGCGGTTTTGATATTATTGATAAAAACATCATTTTGAATTACATATATAGGTCAGGGGTCTTACATTACAATTAATTCAACAATTGCCATGTCAATAGAATTGATAGCAGATGATCTTCTGTTTAAGACTAATAAGTTGTATTATGTATTTTTAGCGCTTGACCCATACAGGGACCAGTTGGGATATCTCAGTTGTGACCATATCTCCTTTAGTGAAACAGCACATTATCTCTTTAACATGAGCAACTCGATGCTGTAGCATGGGCCATTTTTAGATGACCCATTTTGTTTCATAGCAGAGTTATCACCATGAGTTGCAATGACTAATGTGCTTTTAGAAACTTTTGCTCATTAAAAGTTATTCAATTGAAAGGATGTCAGTTTATGAGCTGCTCAAGGGTGAAGCTCTTTATCAACCCCACCTTAAGCTATCAGGGCTGTTGACTCTACGCCGTTTGAATTGCCTGTTAGGAAATACTCTACAACATCTGCCACGTACGTTCAAGAACCTTCCACACAGTTCAAGCAAAACCAACTCTAGAGGGGGACAAACCAGTGTACACACATGTAATGCAGTGTGTTACAAAACCATGCAGACAATACACAAGCTGTAGCTGCAGAGGCTGGGAATCTCAACAGGCTGAGTGGGTTTTTTTCTGTCAAAGGAGAACATTCAGTGTTGGCACATGGATGATGGAGAAAAAAGGAATGGGGTGGAGGGTTCAGAATTAATGCACACACACACACACACACACACACACACACACACACACGTGCACACACACACACACACACACACACACACACACACACACACACGCACATGCACGCACACTTTAACATGCACGCAATGGCCCTTTTTAAAAAAAGTGTCTTAGTGCAAGTCTCTTGCTGTCTGACACTCGTTTCAGACACTGAATGTCTGCCTTCCTACTTATTCCATTGTAACTGTCATATACAGGACATAAACTCAAAGCAAAATGGGTTCATTGTCCCAGGCACTAAAGTGTAACCCAACACATGACGAAAACACAACACGGGTCAAGTTCAGCTGTTTTGGTTTTTCAAAAAGAAGAGAGGGATAGAAAGAAAAGAAAAGAGGGAGGAGGAGATAAACAAGCTCAATAAAGCGGTTGAGACGATGACAGAGGTAAACAGAAACTTGGCACAGGATGTCCCAGAGATTACTGCATACCTTAGAAGTGAGCGTGCACACACACACACACACACACACACACACACACACACACACGCACACACACACACACACACACACACACACACACACACACACACACACACACACACACACTCGCAAACACAAAGACACATGAACTTGATTTTTGGGTTTCACTGCCAAATGAACTGTAAGATGTATTTTGTGTGTCCCCAGCATGCAGGACCTCTCAGACTTTGGTGGACAGACTGAAGCACACAGAGAGTTTCTTAATATCATGCTTTGGCAACAGGAGCGGCAGCATATTTTCTTTTTGACGCATCGGTTATTTTGATGTCACACCTGTAAAAGTACAAATGCAATTTAAAGGGGCACCACCTATTGTTGTTTTCTTGAAAGATATGAATCTAATTTTACACTGATTCATGAACCCCCCCTGAAATGTAACACATGTAAACCTTGAGACATGACATATACATAATTTTGTCATGATGGTATTTCTGGCACAACAACTGTATTTTTAAATGAAAGTGCGACAAGCTGGCTATACATGTGTTGTTTATTTACAACGTGGACATGTTTGTCTAATGTGTATGTGCTTTGGAAGGAAAAAAATAAATATTACCATTGGTTAGTTTATTCTAGTCTGGTTGGCCAATTAACCTCATATTACAACTGGCATGTTGATCAAAAGTGCATGGCATATGTACACCTTTCAACGTCAACATAACAGCATTTCTTTCATAACTAGGTTACTGCACAACAAAATCCTGTTCAACAACTGGCTTGAATAGCAGCACTGCTGGGAGAAAATTCTGCTTTGTCTTCAGGTTATTGACATGACTAACTCTGACTAAACAAATGTTTCAATCAAGGTTTGCATTATTGCTCCTATTCAATTTAAAAATATTTTCATGAAACATTAAGTACACACCAAGTTAACTTAGTTTAGTGTGTTTTGTAAAGAACCTCTTCCAAACAAATTGTCCTTCTCATGTGAGTTTTTATAATACTGTTTTGACTCCAGGTTTTGTCACCTCAGCATCGGCGGCCTAAGCAACGATGACCTCATGTTCACATTGTTTTTCTCAAAATCAGAGCACCACTTGATTCACCTGCAGCCAGGTGTCTGCAACAAGACCATGAGGTCAAAGTTTAATGAGTCTCGCTGGGATTCAAATCACAACACCTCTCTCTGCCTCCAACACGTCAAGTGAATACATGTTGTAGATCTTTATTCAAGTGCAATCTTGGTGTATTTAAAGACTTCCATGTTATGCTACTTTATACTGTATTTCAGAGGAAAGAATTGCACTTGCACAAATAGCTAGTTTTATTTGCATTTTGCCAAGTATCCACTTTCACTATACTTAAAGCAGGACTTTGTATTACTATTTATAGTTTTACATTATAGTATACTTTTACTTATAAATATATACTTATACCTATTCTATTTCACCATACTTCTAGTTCACTGTAGATATGTTATGTACACTTCATATAGACTGTATATACTTTAATTTTCTTAAATGTGATATGTTCTGCCATGCTATTTTATTGTATTGAATATATATATATATATATATATGTATATATATATATATATATATATATATATATATATATATATATATATATTCCATACTTAATAATGTTATATTTTTCTGTATGCTCTGTAACTTTGCGTGTTGCTGCTACAAACAAATCCCCCTGCAGCAATGAATAAAGTATCTATCTATCTATCTTTCTATTACTTAACTATTGAATGAAAATACCTAACCAAAACGATATTTACACTTGTCAAAGAGCTTTTTATTTTATTTTAAAGGAAGTAACTTTTGGGTTGATGTGGCTGTCAGTCTACAGGTGTAAGGTTGGGCTCCTATGTCGCAAAGCCTTGAAACAATTAAGACAAACATGATAAAGCTCACACAGAGTCGTGGGAGAGGTGCGGCTGACTCACAGCAAACAAGTTGTACGTGTGCGGAACAGGTTCCCGTGTGTGGTTTGTGAGGCAAGACAAGTGTGTTGCTAGCTACAGAGCAACTCTAATCCAGTGATTGAGATAAAAAAGCAATAACGCTGAGCAGATACTTTGATTGTGTGTGTGTGTGTGTGTGTGTGTGTGTGTGTGTGTGTGTGTGTGTGTGTGTGTGTGAGAGAGAGAGAGAGAGAGAGAGAGAGAGAGAGAGAGAGAGAGAGAGAGAGAGAGAGAGAGAGAGAGAGAGAGAGAGAGAGAGAGAGAGAGAGAGAGAGAGTTTGTGAGCCCACCTTCTTGGGTCTGTGCGCTGCATAGTTGGAGAGCACACGGCAACAGGATGCACAGCACCTGCAGCACCTTCCTCGTGAGCGCGGTCATCCTGACTCAAATTCCCGAGCTGGTGACGTTTTAAACAAACATTGCTGTCACATTTGTCCTTTTCGCATCAAAAATCGTCTTCGGTTGGTTTAATCCATTTCGCAACCGTTGGTGTTGAGTTAATCCACAAAACAAAAATATTATTCCTTTCCTTAGCTTTCTTCTAGTAATAAAAGGAAGACGTACATCCGCCCTGTACTGGAAACCTGTTTGTGTTTTCTCTGTTTGACATTTAACTGAGCCGTAACTTTACGAGCTGCCCGCTTCATTTCGTGTGAGAGGAATCACTACAGCGCAATGATTGGAGCGCAGCGCGCAGCCAATCAGCGGCGGGACCGTCCGGTTCTTTGGCACTGATTTATTATGTGGGAGGGCCCACCTGCTGCCACAGCACCTCCAGGAGGAGGAGGCATCACTCAAGAGTTTCATTCTCTAACATCCAGGGAACTAAAGATACTTTGGGCCGTGAAACACATGGATGTATGCATTCAGGGGCAGGTGTCAATCTTCAATATGTGGGACCCATTTTGAAAAATGACAATATGAATATTTTTTTCAAATGTTTATGCAAGGCCACATAGTTTGAATGAGGAATGCTTCAAACGTGATAGTGCACAGCGGGTTTGCAGTAAAGTAAGTTACTCGGCGATTTTTAAAACACAAGCGGGGCTACAAAGTGCTTCACAATGAAAGCATGCCATGTCACATAGACATGACAAAAGTACAATTACCAAAAACAATAAAATTTCCAAAACAGAAATAACAAAACTGAAAAAAATAGTAAGAAAGTGTGAGAGATGATCGAATAGCGAGGGGTACATTATTATGTTACGAGGCAAAGACAACAACAATGTGATGATGGAGCATTTAGCCATTACTTGAATGTTTGACAGTTAAGATGGGCGATGTTAACAGAGAGTAATTGGTCAGAATAAAACTAGGAACATTGTAATTACATGGCACTTTGAGCTCCACGAATAAGATCAGAAAGAAGCATGTATTATCATGTGCATGATTTTTGGTACCAGCATCTGAAATGAAGTGAGATCATCTACAATGTGATGCCAGTGACAATTTGCCATTTGTTCTGAAAACACTACATTGATTCTCACACTTGATCGGTGTGGGCGAAGATGTGCAGGGGTGAGATTTCCCCCTTTATGCATGTGTCATACATGTAATGAACATTGTGTACACATTATTTGAACTTTTCACATTTCTGTGCTCAATCACTGTGAAAATGCAAATACAAAGTCAACATATCATTACAGTCAGAACAGGTGAGTCACTTCCTCTTTCCCCCTCATAACCAAAATAAATGCATGACCTACTGACCTCCAAAGAAGACAACAAATCATGCACCCAAACAAATATCTTCTCTTTCTGCTCCTTTGTACAAGTCACCTTGTCACACGTGATCCTCAGGAACATTTCATGCATTTGCTGAGTTGACGATCGGGCTTTGACCCCTCCACTCCTTTTTGTCAGTGCCCTGGTAATATAAGATTGTTTTATTGCTGTATCATTCTATTGCTGTATGACCTTACTGATGTACTTCGGACTAATTGTGACAGAGTTAACGGCTTGACCTGTGAGTATTATTATAAATCAAGTCAAGTTGCACAGCAGTCTTATCCCTTGTCACCATGTTGGTTTGTCACTCAAGCTTCATGAAAACATTGTCGCCTGTAAGAGTGGGCGAGCCAGCTGAACAGCTCTAGAAACTGGCTCTGCCTGCAGCTCCAGTCTCTTTGTCTCGCTGTCTGTCTGTCTCTCTCTCCCACACACACACACACACACACACGCACACACACACACACACACACACACACACACACACACACACACACACACACACACACACACACACACACACACACACACACACACACAAACTTCTCCATCAAAACAGGATTCATTCCATAGAATTGTGCATCTGATAAGAAGATTTCTCAGTTCACCAGAAAGTGTCGTCCACTTCTTTTCTAATCAGATATTTAAAATGTACAAAGAGCATTCAAAACAAATGGTTAATATTTGACCACGACGAGGAAGACGTTCTCAAAAGCATTTCCTTACAGGAACAGCCTGCTGAGATTGTATCATCATTGTAACATAAGTTTGAACTCTCTGCACTTTTATTCTCAATAAAGCAAATAGCAAAGGACACACGGACACACAGAGTTGCTAATTGTCAGGAATCTTGTTTTGATTATAAACGTGTTTCACGAGTGTCTCAGAAATTATCAGCAGCAATAGGTAAACAGGAAGTACCAAGTCTACTTGACCCGAAAAGCTTTTCTACTCCATCAGGATTTCAGCTGACTGATGGGGAATAACTAAAACCTATGGTAGCCAAAATCATAATGAAGTGATTACAGTTTTTCTCGATTGCTAAGACACAATTCCTGGAACAACTCACCATTTTTTCAAATCTTCACACACAATTTTAAAAACTCACACCCAACAGTCCAACCATCTAACTTCTGGGTCCCAATCAGTCTTTACTCTCAATACACACAAGCTGTCAAAACACAGACTACATTAGTGTTTGTTACACACAGGAGGGATGAATTCAACACACTGCCACCAAAATGTCAATGATAGGGTTTATTCACAGCACTTCCAGATTGAGTACATATACAGGTTCATTAGCATCGGCATCAATATGATCTCGTCTCAGGTCAGGGTCAGGCTATAGTATTTTATCAACGTCAGAAATTACTTGTCTTTGCTGTCCTCTGCCTCTCCGTCTTCCTCTCCCTTGTCTCTCAACCTTTGCATGGTTGGGATCCATTGTTCCAAAGGACATGAACTTGCCTCTAAGCTCTATTTATTGACCCCCAATTCTGATTGGTGTGTTAACAATTTTCAGGCTGAGTGTGTTCACCTTGAGAAGGGTGTGGTCTCTGAGTTCATGTTATGATCACTTGGGTTCATTATATTGAGAGCATGTATTTGCTGAATGAACACGTAGTGCAATGAATGATTTATTTGGTCACTTTTGTCTAAGGTTCTGCAGAAAGTGTTTTGAATATTGAGACATGTGTGAACACAGGTGAATTGTGTTTTTGGTTATGGGAAATGTTTGTGTGCTTCTGGGAAAGACAAAAAGGTTTGGGTGTTTGTACTACAGGAACCAGGTTTTGTGTTTTAGCGATCGAGAAAAACTGTCAAACAGACAAACATTTTACAAGACGTGAAGATTTAGTTGTGATTGACTTTACTTTGTAATTCCCACAGATCACTGCTATTGATAAAACTATGTTAAGTATTTTTTTTGAGTTGTTGAATGAGTTCAATCAGATAAATTAGCCACCACTTTGATTTATAAAATGTAAACACAGCTCTTGATGCTTTGAAGCTCAACAAAAACTGTTGCAAAAGGCTGCTCTCTCCTGGTGGCAGCTTGTCACAACAAGACCTGCTCCATCTTTTCAATCACATGTAAATATGGATTTAAGATGTTCATATGAAATTCATCAGTATCACTCACTCACAGTTCATTAGACGGGTCGTAGAGAAAATGGGTTTATTTGTAATACAGCAGGATTTAGTTTGTTGTCTTACATCACATAGATGTCTCCTTGCATTCAGCATTAAAACATAGTCTTCACCGTTTATTAATCTACTTGTGTAACTATAACGGTACAGAGTGAATCAAGTTTTTTTCTTTTTTGTTCGCACTGATTATCATTGTTTCACAGACGGTCTACATCAATGTTTCTTTACACCCCCCCCAAAAAACAAAGAAATCTACCACCAAATATGAATCACGAAAATAATTCAAAATTTGCCGAAACATTTTAAACTGTGGCGCAAAAGCATAGAGAAATAAAGCTGTAAATCATTCAGCACAGATAACTATACATGACTCAAAATCACAACAAACAAGCTGAGAAGAAATCAATGAAACGTTATCACTAAATATAAGGCCACAAAACCAAAATGATCAAACTCATGATTACAATATATGCTGAATATGAACAATGCACTCATAACTTGGTGGAGAGGAGTCAGAATATGTTGTACTGTCACTGGTATATGAGTAGTCGTACCCACGTATGGCACACAATAAGTTGCTTTAGTAACAGAAGTCTGTGAAAAAGTCAGCTGGTATCAGTGGTGACGCAGTAACTCGTCTGCTGTTCAGAAGTGAGTCAAGGATGTGCTGATGAGTGAATTGTTCAGCTTACCCTGCTTTCATTCACATACGTTAACAGAAATAAAGGAATATGCATGTCAAATAAATAGTACAGTCATTTTATAGCTTCATCAACAATATTCACATTCAGTAACATAAAGTTATCTCCCTTCCCTAATATGCAAGTCTGAGTAAAAAACAAACACCCAAAGCTAGAGTGACCTGATGCAGTTTGAGTACTCATATAAACCCAAATGAAGGCAGACAAGCAACAGCTGTGCAGGTCATAATTGTTGTGTTCTGTATTTCACATTAAAAAGACCATAAAGCTGACTATACTGGACCGTGCACACGTTGACATCTAAATGCAGAAATTGGTGGTTTGGTTTCTGCATCCAACTGTAAACAGCAGCAGAACACGATGAGGGCAGTTAGAGAAAATCCACAAACAACGGCAACGTGCATGCAGCTCCGAGGATGGAAAGGTATGCAACGATGCCAGCAAGATCAACCAGGATGCATGCAGCTCAGACGGTCAACAACGTGTTGTATGTTTTAAAATATTTTAAAAGAGCGGCTTCAATGCTTGTGGTTGCCAAGCAGGGGGGTAAAAACACGCCACATATATCAAAAGATTTTCCAATTGAGGCAGTACAGGGACGTGTGACTCCAGTCCGGTTGTCTTTTTCGTGATTATTACTGACTCGGCCGCTTGCACAAACGCATACAGTTTGTGGGCACGCTCACACACTTTATCTGAGTATCAAAGTGCCTCAGCTTTGCTCACACATTAAAATCGGTCAGCTGTGATTGTTCCCACACATGGCTCTGTTTGGCGAAAAAAAACAACAGGAAGTGTAACTGACACAGATGAGTTCTTTGTTGGAAGGACTGACAGTTGAAAGACATACATCAACAAACTGACTCAATGCTGACTCAGTGGAGTCACACACGACGTGGTACAGCACCAGAGACGAACATACAGTACATTGCACCTATGGACAAGAGGTGGACACAAGGGTCTGCTGCGATTGCTTACGGTTAGTGTGCATTTGTGTGCGTGTGTGTGTGTGTGAAGAGTTATAAATGAAGTATATGAGAATCTGCTTTTAAGGGAATTGCAACAGACTGAAAATGAAAGCCTCAAATCTTTCCCAAACCCAGAATCTTGCTTTTCACCTATTGATCAAAATCTCGGTACCTCACTCCCACCCTTATTCCCGAAACAAGTAAAAGGTTGGACGGGTTTGGCAGCTGGTTTCAGATTTCTTCTCACTTCTTGTTCTTGAGTTGATTGGCCAGCCAATCTAGACCCTCATAGAGGCCGTCGCCACTGGTGGCGCAGGTGGCCTGGATGTACCAGTTACGGTGACGCAGAGAGTGTAAGCCCAACTTGTCTGTTAACTCGGCAGCATTCATGGCGTTCGGTAAGTCCTGTCAAAACAAGGGATCAGAGAAATATCGTTGTTTATTGTTTGTGTTGAAATATGCATGCATTTACTATGAATGGATGTGCGAAGTAAATTAATTGATTATTCTATTGACACCAATCATTTAGATATTTATTTTAAGAAATTTTGTCGATTAGATTTACTGCTTTTATTTGTGATAAAATAGCAAAATAACAAAACGAACTGTTTGTAGTCATCACCTTGAGCTCTGTGAAATTGCAGAGGGCATTCACTATTTTCTAAGATTTTGTAGACCATAACTTAATCAATGAATCCAAAACTAATCGGTAAATTGATTAAAAATGACATGCTCATCTGCAGACTTAGAAATGTGCCTGCAGTGATACAATAGAAAATGGAAAGCCAAACTTTAAAGTAATAGTTTTATATTTTTGGAACTACATTTATTGGCTTTCTCGATGAGAGTTTGATGATACAATTGATCCCCCTCTCATGTCTGTATGGTGAATATGAAGCTACAGCCTGCAGGCTTAACTAGTCTGGCTTTGTTCAAAATCTGCCAACCAGCACCACTAAAGCTCACTAAATTAACATCTTGTATCGTATTAGTTTAATATGTAAAACAACTTCCAGAGCATTTTTAAGCCAGAGTTTATCATCACTCACCTATAGTATTTCTAAAGTTAATATTGTCTTGAAATTTAGATCACAAATAATCAGCTTGAGGTAGATTTGTATCCCAAAGATACTAAGAGGTGGGTTTGTGTGGATTAATGCTCCACGACAACCCTGTTGCGTATTAAATATGTACCGTGTATAATACATGCAGAGCAGTTGTGGTTTCTTGCCTGTTTGTTGGCAAACACAAGCAGGACCGCGTCTCTCAGTTCGTCCTCAGCCAGCATCCTCATCAGCTCCTCTCGGGCTTCATTCACACGTTCCCTGTCGTTACTGTCCACCACAAAGATTAGACCTGAAACCAACGAGGGGAAACAACTAAATACATTATTTTCGAGAGAAAATAGGAAATTTGACAGAGTTACCCTTCGATTAGTTCTTCTCACCCTGTGTGTTTTGAAAGTAGTGTCTCCACAGGGGGCGAATCTTGTCCTGCCCACCCACATCCCACACAGTGAAGCTGATGTTCTTGTACTCCACCGTCTCCACGTTAAACCCTGAAAATAAGCAGGGTGACAAAATATGTCAAGCAAACATGGTGGTCCACTCAATAGTGTGCATGGCAATATGTTATTTTGACTATGGAACTACCAATCGTTGGGATGGTTGTGACTATTTCCCCCAGTTTGAGCTTGTAGAGGATGGTTGTTTTTCCAGCAGCATCAAGCCCCACCATCAAGATCCTCATCTCCTTCTTTCCTATGAGGCTCTTTAGCAAACTCCCGAAAATATTCCCCATGATTCAGATGAAGTTCTTCAATTTCAGTGTGTGGCTACAATTGTGATTACAGATGCCTTTCTGCAAAGTTAGACTTGTCCAGCAGGGATAGATTATGAAGGAGGGCTGAAAGGGAATAGAAGAAACAACAATTTAGTGATACCTTTATGTGCGTTGCTAAATTGCAAGAAACAAGTAATCCAATGAAGAATGCTGTACTAAATCCCACACATGTTGGACTGAAGAGAGGATAATTAATAAGTTAACCTGTCTGTAACGCCATGGTTGAATTACTATCAAGGGAATGCTCCAGCTCACCTTTCCCTTTTTTTTGAAACAGACTGCACCACTATGCCAGAAACTCCCACTTCTACATGCGCCCAGAGCCCCCACCCCTAGCTATGCAAATTGCTCACAGTCATGATCACAGAGCAGGCAAAGGAGATGCATGTCAGTGCCATAACTCCAGGCTACAGCACAATCTGCTCAGACCCTTTTCGCAGATTTTTTTCCCCCATCTCCTTCAAATATTACCCTACAACAACGCCAAGCCCTCAGAGCACATGCAAAATGTCCTACATTACAAGGCCTGTTTTGAACACATTTAGTCTCAACTGCAACCCCAAAGCCACCTGGACTAAAACAGGTTGAGTTGTCCATTTTGAATATTAATAAGAGGCCAAACATATTTTGCAGATATAGTTGTCAACAGAACATAAAAGGTCCACTGATGTCCAAATGAACAGACTGAAAATAGTAGATAAAATACATATATGGTCGTAAGGCTAGCTGTCCATGGTGCTGAAGAGGATGAAGAGGATCACCACATGTTTTCACAGCCTGAAGCTCACAGATGGTTTACAGGTTTAAATATGAGCTGTTAAGCGGTGGGAGCAGGGCCACAACATGCCGGCCGCCTGATCACGTTAACTCAAGTCACGTTAACCTCTAGCCGTGGTTGCTACGGTAACATTAGGTAACGTAACGGCTGTACGACCGTTATTGGCCGTTAACGTGACATCGGCCCCGCACATCTCTACGTTTAGCCTAAGATTACCTCTCAATTTCAACTAACGTTACCATACTTGATGGTTTATTCGATATCCAGTATGATGTAAATGACTTTATCGGTCTAATTTAGCTTTAATCGCCGTGTCGACGAGACACCGCGGTGGCTATCGTATATCCTCCCGTCCCGATCCACCCCATCCATCCATCCGCTCATCCCCTCAGCGGGCATCCTGCTGCCAGCGAGGCTAAACAACCGGCACAAGTCGGCCATCAAACATATTATTTAATCGCCCCCTGCGACCTGCGTGTATATGATCAGGTTGGCCGAGGTGCCAGTATCCCCACTTACCTTTGCCGAGTAGTCCTCTACTAAACGTCTCACTGGATTTTCCCTTGCGGGGACAACTCAGCAGTAAACGCGATCTCGCGAGACTTCAGGCAAAAACCGAAAACGTAATGTTGTTGACAATCGTTTTGAGAGGACTGACAACAGGCAGGCTTGTGAGTTATTTATTGATTTTAGACTATGTGGCACATTTCTATCCGTTGTTAGAACATTCTCAGCACAGCCCTGATTTGTTTTTGAAGATATATACTGTTACAGTAGCTGAGCTCTGCAGAGGAAACTTTAAGATAGTTTTACTTTAAAGCCCTGCACACCCATGGTCTACCAGCACAAATTATTTCAAGCATTTTAGGTCAGACGCTCTGGGGTGTCCCTCTTTGCATAGTCCGGCCTTGGGAACAACAGATAAATGCTAGACATATAGGTTAAGCTTAACCATTAAAGTTCCCATGCCAGTCAATTTAGTTCTTCAAATAAGAAAAACAGAAACTTTATTAATCCTCTTGGGGAAATTCTTCTTTGCATTTGCCCCATACCTGGTTAAGGAGTGGGGGGCTGCCTTAAGAGGCGCCCGGGGTTAAGTGTCTTGCTCAGGGACACTTTGACTTCTGAAATATAAAGGGACTGGTGATCAAGCCGGGTACCTTGTGGTTACGGGACGGCCACTCATCCCCCTGAGCTACAGCTGCCCCAAATGTGCTCAATGATCAAGTTTTCATAGTAAAAAAGGTAAAGATTAATATTACAATGTTTTATTTTATTTTTTATTCAAGGTTTATTTATCCATTATTACCATATTATATATATTTTTGTATTTCAGTGCTACACAGGTTTTTAATTTTGTTGATCATAGTGATTTACAGGGAATCTGTATTTCCAGTCATTTCAGCCATTTAAGTTATGTTGACCGCACATTTACAAGGCGTTTGACATAATGCAAGATACAAGGTTGCTCACCATGAATAAACAGCACAGTGATGAGGCTGCAAGCAGCATGGAATCACACCACATTTATCAATGAGCAGCCTCAGTTTGTTTTAATTAGTGCCATCTAACAGAGTTTATTACCAAACTGATTTATTTGCATCAACAACCAGCCTTTGTTTAATGCATGAGCATGTGGCAAATACTACAATCTGATCCGGTGATACTTCCACATGGCTTGCTGGCAAACAGAGGACCTGAGCCAGTTAGTGGTTCAAATGGTAGTATTACAGGTCATTGTTTCAACTAAAGGCAAGGGGGAGTGAGAGAACAACTCTGGTTGATCTTGTGTTTCTTAAGGGTTGGAAGTCATCTCATTTGGAAAAAGGTGATGTAATCCTGCCATGCACCAATCAGAGTTTAGCAACATTTGAAAGCAGTGGGGCTGTTTGCGTTTGCTGACCATGTCATTTAAAAGCTGGAAAAAAGCATACCCACACACAGATTACGTTTTCAGTGTTAAAGTCTTAATAAGTGGTAAATAATAATATGTTAAATATGTAGTAAGCAAATAATAATGTGTTTTATTTAGCCATAGATGTAAAACATTTTTAAACATTTTAAAAAAAAATGTTGTCTCGGCTTTAGTAAATATCGTCATCACTTATTTCGCATAAGGCTGACACTGCCCGCTTCCTATCATCTTCACATGTCTGCAGTCCGGTCCAGAGGGCTAGTGGCGGACCAGCAGCAACGTGGCGGCTGTGCAGCAGAGATCACCGGAGACGTGTGCTGACTGACAGTCCTCCCGCATGGAGCAGCAGCGCCGGCTCGCTGCTGCGCAGCACCACCCCCTCCTCTCTTCTCCTTGCCCCGCTTCCGCTTCTCACCCCCCGGCAGCCTGATGGGATGCTGGCGGAATGTTTTGAGGCGGGCTCTGCAGGGACACCCAGGTGTTGGGACAACGTCCACGGGCCGCGAGTCCTTATCGCCACAGCCTTATAACACATCAGCATTAATCGTCGCTGAGCCATTTTGGACACACAAGCACTCGCGCGCAGCTCTCTTCCGAGTGCAGAAGAAGACACGGAAGTTGTTGGATGGCCGCTGTTTTTCAGAAGTTTACGATGAACAGCTGCGTTTTCCTGCTGCTGCTCGCAGCTTTCACCTGTGGACTCGCACAAGGAGAAGACGGGGAAGCCGAGGAGCTGCAGGTGGAGACCCTGGTGAGTGGGATGTGTGTTACACAGACGTGGGCCTACTGCAGTAACATAGCAGATCTTAACACAAGAACCAAACACATGCAGCAGCGTTAACAGTTAACTCTTCTGACCCAAGGTGAAACCCGAAACTTGCGCTGTACTTTCCACGATGGGAGACACCCTGCAAATCCACTACACGGTAAGTCAGAGACACATTTGTTGATACCAATAAAACGATCTAGTCCGCCGCTACATTTTGTAAAAATGTGTATAAACCGGCCCCGCTGCTGACAAAAGCAGTTGTTGTCTATGTGGCACCATGTGGACTCGTACCGCTATGTTGTGCATTGAGGAACAACACAGATCTGCGGTCAGCAGCTGTTAGAAAAGTCTATTTTATTTAACATATGATGGATTGTGGTGTATTTTCCCCAAGGTTGTTTTATTTCGCTCTTTCTCGGTGTCTTTATCGCGCCTCTGTGATGGGGCGGTGCAACACGTCAGCAGTAAACTCAAACCACTTCATCCATGCAATGCAGAGTAGCCCACTGGAGGCTGGTGTTTTTCAGTCCACACGCATGTGGATCATCAGGAACTCAAAGAAACTCACAGTTTTATATTAATTTAAGCTGCGTGGGACAGCAACAACATGTTTTAATGTTAGTGTAGTTAACTGTTGTTAGCCAATGTGTTGTTCAACTACGTGGTTTTAAATGGGATATTTACAGAAAACTAAATAAAGAAAAACAATGCTCTATCATAATTATAATGGCAATACATGGAAGGAAAACACTGGGCTGATACACAGCATACAGTATGAACACATGAACACAAATAGTGACCGTATGCCATAGGTTTTGATCATTAACATTGAAAACAACTCTATCTTAAATATGCATAGGCTATTAAATTGTTTACATGTTGTACATGGTATTATAAATTCAATATTACAATTACAATATAACTATTATAACACAATATAATACAATTACAAAAATTTTCACATTGAATATATCCTTGATAAAAAATGTGAGTAGGGAAAAGGTGAACTGATAAAAGCATGTGCCTTGGTGTTTTATGAGAATTGGCCTAAACTGTTTAAGATTTTTAACATGTTGGATAATTGATTGACCTCCAATGCCACAAATATAGCATCAAGCAATAGCCCAATTCAGCTGATAATAATACTTTTATTATCATGATAATACTTTCCTATTGATATTTAACTTCTAATTTAATGCTTTAATAACACAGAAGAGGGGAACTACGCTAATTGAAAGATTGTCTGACAGAAATGATCAGATAACTGAATGTTTTGAGCTTCAAACAACAGCTATAAACTGGAGTTTTGAGTATATCTGACAGGACTACAGTGTAATATCGCTCACAGTAGCTATTGAGGTACAGTGTGTTGTCTGTGACAGGTGTTTAATTTGTCAAGATCTAGACTATTTATATATACAAATATATTAAAATAATATATTTAAAATACAGAAATAGTTGTACATTTTGTTATAGTCCTTAATTTGTCCTTCTCATTAAAAAAAACATTTTTGAAAATATTTTTATTTGCTTACGTGCCAAGTGTTAGATAAGAAGATAAATCCCACTTTTATATCTGTATTTCAAATATGTAGCTGGATCCAGCAGCCAGTTAGCTTAGCTTAGCACAAAGACTGGAAACAGGAAAAAGCTCCGTTCTGTCTACTAAATCTGCCGGACAGCAACTCTCACTAGTTGATACATTAAATTTTGTTTCAGCAGGTGGATTATGTAAAGTTCAGACAGAGTTTAAAAATGTTTACAGTCTTTGTGCTAAGCTAAGCTAACCAGCTCAAGACAGTAGCTTTATGCAGACATAAAAATTCTAACAATGTTTTTTCCTTTATTTTGACAAGAAAGTAAATATACCAACATGTCTCACTATTCCTTAGATACAAACTGTAAGTATATTATGTATTGATTTGATCAAACATGTTAGGTTGTCCAAAGTATTATTTACTGGTTGAGTCAAATCCCTCAAACTAACTCAAATATTAATACATTTAAACCAGTCAAGCAAAACAATCTCTCTCAGTATCCTTTTATGTCACCATCTCATGCCTCACATTGTATGTTTCACTGACCAGGGTAAACTGATGGACGGAAAGGTGATCGACTCGTCACTATCCATGGATCCTCTTGTGGTCGAGCTGGGAAAGAGGACGGTTATTCCCGGTAAATGAACAGTAAATCCTTTTGTGTTGCTCAATCAGTGACATTTTGATTTGCTTAAAACTGATGGATAACTGCAGGCAGTTGTGTGCCGGCCGAGGAATGTGCTGATTAACTTTCTCTGTGTGATGTTCTTATCAGGTCTGGAACAAAGCTTGGTTGGTGTGTGTTTAGGGTAAGTGAAAAGTAATAGTCCACTGGGAAGAAAGAGCGTAACAATAGATTGTCTTTTCAATAGCTGCATGCTGTCATGAACCAATTCAATAACTATTGTCTTGTAGTGTAATTTGAGTAATGCTTCCTAAAGAAATGTGTGTTTTGTATTTCTATCATTCAGCCAAAAAATCAAAGCCATTATCCCACCTCACCTTGCATATGGGAAAAAAGGTTACCCTCCTACGATTCCAGGTACTGAACTAAATCTAATACAGAAATCTAATTGGTGTTGAATGCAATGGACTTTGTTACAATAGTGCAGTATTTGTTTGCAGAAAGTCTCAATTCTGTACATACCAAAGATTAGTGTTTGTACTTCACGGTGCAAATCTACACACCTATGATCATATACTTTTGCACAATATCACTAAACATTTCTTTAAGCATACGATTGCTGTTGTTCTGAAGTTTTCTTGATGTAAACAAATCTCATATAAAGACTTGGGCTGGGCAAGTTAACTCGTTAATAACGCGTTAACTTTTCAATAAATTAACGGCATTAATTATTTGATCATGCGTTAACTGCATTTTATTTATTTTTTGCATTGGGAGGGGCTTGTCAATTTAAAGCTCTGCCAGACGGCGTA
The DNA here is from genome assembly GCF_023055335.1 of Clinocottus analis. Lineage (NCBI taxonomy): Eukaryota > Metazoa > Chordata > Actinopteri > Perciformes > Cottidae > Clinocottus > Clinocottus analis. The sequence goes on along the minus strand of NW_027176042.1, from coordinate 12,371,514 downwards.
GTTCAGACCTGGGCGTCTTATGGCTCTCCCAGTCCGGCCCGTATGGGGTCAATCAAAAATAAAAATAAATTAAGATGCACACAACTACAATACATGGGCACTGCTTTTTCTTTGAAGGAGATTTATGTATGTGTGTGCCTGCGCTTCCGTAGCCTCACCGACAGGCAGTGTTGATATCTTGCCGACTTGAGCCTGACGTGAAAGCACATATTGTTATGTAGTTTCTGTTCTCAACGAGCAACGTTGCTGCTGCGAGCCTGCTCGCCTCACAAAGCGCTCACAGGCGGTCAGTCTACCGGCGGGCTCGCACTGCAGGCTACAATTGCTAGTCTTTAACATACATCTCTAAGGTAAGCAACAAACTGGACATGGACAAAGAAAGGAGTGGTTTGTCCCTCACAGGGACCCTTACTACTTAACCTGTTCAGAAAAAAAAAGGAAACTGATTTATAAACTATGTATGTATGCATGTTAACTTGCTGTTGCTCCAGACTGCTGTTATATTGTTCTGATAACATTACTTTAAAATAAAAGCTTGCAATACACTAGTTTTTACTTTATTATTGAATATGATGATGGTCTGTGTAAAGTTTAGCTTCATTATTTAAAAAAGTCAGTAATTTTATAAAAAATCATGACACTAACAATTTGCAAATTCTTGCTGGAGTAAATTGTGCATATGTTGGGAACTATTTTTAGCTGTGTAATGATATACATACTAGTGAGTATATACAACAGGATGCTGCATGTGCAGTGATTTAAATAAACTACAGTGACTGTGTTTATCATAATTAAGGAACAGGTCACACAGTGTGGAGATTTTAAGTTTGTACATGAAACAAAAGAACAATGTAAAACAATGTTTCTTAGTTTAATTATTTCAATATTTTTAACATTTAATACTGTAATTGTTTCTGTTAAATATAAGTTAGTGACTGAGTTCTCTTTTCTTGATTTTTTTTTGTTTGTATTTCATGTGCTCATTTATTTTATGTACATGATGTACAGTCGATGGGTGAAAAACAGCTGATGTGACTAAACATTGAACATGAACTTGTTTCAGGTGACGCTGCCCTTGAGTTTGAGGTGGAGGTGGTTTCTTTGACACAGCAGACGTCATGGCAGAAAATGGTCAACGACGTGTTCCCCCTTGTGTGTTTGGCTTTGGTGCCCACTCTGCTCGGCTTGGTGGGACTTTACCTCTACAAAAAAGCCAATGCCGAGAAACCAAGCAAAAAGAAGGCCAAAGATAAGAAGAGCAAGAAGAAATGAGAACACAGCATATAATTATTTAAATAAAATTTTTAAATGATATTATTTTTTTCCATATTTATTTATATTAATACATACTTTTAATATGTGTTTTAACACCTGCAATTTGAATCAATGTGTTTATAAAATACAGTACTTAGGTTCACCATGTGTCAATCAAAGTGGGTTGAAACTTCTCGGTACACTTTCCCGTCATTCAACCATTCACACAGCAGGAATGGACGGCATTTCCACATTGAGACCGAAAGAACTGGGAATCCCAAATTTGTTTTTTATTGTGAATGTATTAAATAGCAGCATATGCAGACCTGCTCCTTTGTAATCAGGTAAATGGCCTTATAAAGAAACGTTACTTATTACAAAAAACTTGACATGTTGCTCAGAGATTTTCTTCGGAGAAGTTGGGGGTGCACACTTTAAAATAAACTGAATAAATAAGCTGGATAGTAATTGATTAAAAAATGATGCAATAGGTACTAAAGCTTGACCCACATCTGGATCCACAGTGCGCCAAATAGATCAACTTTATTAAGCTACAGGAAACAACGCACACATAAAGCTCTCATGGGAACTCTGCTGCAACACAATGCTTTTGCCCTGTAGCAAACTGTCAGATAGGTTACTTCCAACATTTTTGAAGGCATACCATTGCATTTGTGCTTTCTTCCACCTTCTGGGCTGCCTTTGATTCCCTTACTATGACAATCTTTGAAGTCTTAAAACCTGATTAGTCAGGTTATCGACAGCAATATCGATAGTGTTTTCGTATTTTTCCTCAAAGTTACAGTAAAGGTTTGTTATTATTGCATTATTATTGTGTGGATGTAGTGTAGCATTTCCACAAAGTTAAAATAACTTTTAACAAGTTATCTAACTTAAGTTTGTAAATGAATGGCCATACCTTGCATTAGAAAAAAATGGCTGCCTCAAAGGTAAGAAAAATACACTCATAGACCACCACAACATTTTTTTTTTTTAACATAATTTGCAATAATTCAACTGCATGTAAATCTCTGGTAACCCATTTGTTCTACTGTAAGCAAACCGTGGATGATAAAAAAAAGAAGATCTGCCATGTCCACTTAAATGTGAAGAATGCGTGGCCAATAGAACACATTCGATTTATTACATTATATTTTATACGTATTAATACTGTCAAGCCGACGTGGAGAGCTGAGGTACAAATACGTTTTATTGCACGGCGTTGCTCGACTACACAACCTCTGTGATCACGGTGGTCGCAGTAATATAGAACTCGCGAGTATGACACCTTGTCTTCACGGATATCCTTCCGCGAAGATGATGGTATTAGTGTAATTTTCTTGAGAAAAATATTTTGAATTTGTTCTCGTTTGAACAGATAATTACTAAAAAATAATGTTTTATAAAATAAATAAATAAAAATATTGATGAGCTTATGTTTTTGATACTCAATATTTCGAGGGCGGAGCGGATGGCACTACTTCTCGCCGTGCCTCCTCTTCCGGTCCTCTTTCCAGCTTCCCGTGCAACATGGTGAGTGTGGTTCAGCAGCTGCCGTGTGGCGAAAACAGAATTAACCGTCGTTTAATTTCATATTCACACATATTTCGCTCACATTATGTATTTTTGATCACACAGCTAAATTACAATGTGGGGGATAAAGCTTCGGCGTGACTTAAGTGTATTAAAAATGAAGTCTGGGCCTAATGCTAGCTGTTAGCATGCTAACCGTTTTTGTGCATGTGTTCCTGCGATCTAGCGACGTTAATGTTACTAATGTGCCGAGAAACTTAGCGGAGCCATGTGGGTTTAATATGCGTGTTGGTTTCACACGATGATGTTTACTAATCCGTCAGTTAAATACAATGTAAAGCTTAAAGTTATGTTTTGTGTTTTATGTGTTTCAATGGCTGCCGACTCGAGTCCCCGCAGCCATCACGTATACGATGCGCTGCTGGAGTGAGGTTTATAAGAGCCAAGAGTCACCCCGACAAACTGATGACAGATGTTTAATTTTAGGATGGAACTGCTTGAGTATTTAATATTCATAAATTGTTTTCCGTGGCCTCTTTTTTTCTTTATACTTTTCAACATTGAAGTGACTTGAAAGTGTAGTTTGTAGGGCTGGTTATTCAAAATCCAAATTAGTAAGAGGTACATTATTTCTAAGATTTCTACAAAATACTCTACGTTCGAAATGTGAAATAGTTTGCGTTTTAAATTTACACCAGTTTTTAGTACTTGACAGTTTGATGCCCACGTCTGTGTACACATAAGTACTCAAGAGAACGTTGCGGTTCAGTATTAAGCCCGAGTTGTCGGAATAAAATGTGTATCTTTATAACTATCATTTGTTTTATAGACTAAGAAAAGGAGGAATAACGGTCGTGCCAAGAAGGGTCGTGGCCATGTGCAGCCTATTCGCTGCACCAACTGTGCCCGCTGTGTCCCCAAGGACAAGGCTATCAAGAAGTTTGTCATCAGGAACATCGTGGAGGCGGCAGCCGTGAGAGACATCTCCGAGGCTAGTGTCTTTGACTGTAAGTGTATTTGCGTTTTTTTTCTGTCAAAAACATGTCTTTATTTTGACCCTGGTGGCATAATCCTCATTTTAACCGTTCTTATTTTCACTCTGCAGCCTACGTTCTGCCCAAACTCTATGTGAAGCTGCACTACTGTGTTAGCTGTGCCATCCACAGTAAAGTGGTGAGGAACCGCTCTTGTGAGGCCAGGAAGGACCGTACCCCACCACCCAGATTCAGGCCTGCTGTGAGTACCTTCTACTTACTGCATTGTACTCTTTGTACTATTGACTTATACAAAGTCCACCGTGAATCATTGAACTAGTTATAGCAGCAAAAGCACAGGTGAAACTAATACAATGAATTATGATTTTGTTCCCGTCAGGTGAGTCAGTAAGTATTGTGTTTGAACTGGCACACTTGAATGTAAAGTTACCTGTTCATCGGCCACTGTGAAATTTACATTGTTTTTCCCTCATTATTTTACAGGCTGGTGCACCAAGAGCTCCTCCTAAGCCCATGTAAAGCAGAATTTGAAGATGCAGTACACCTGAAGAATAAATTCACATCTTTACAAAAACTTGAATGTGTGAAGCTTATTGTTCTCAGTGAACCATTAGTTGTGTAGTATTAGGAAAGATAGGCCTGTCAAGTATTTTATTTGGAATAGACTTACAGTACAAAACTTACAGTAGTTTAAGATCAAATTATGCAAATGCATAATTATATCATGATGCATTAAAAAAGCCGTCCATTTACAGGTTGGGAAGGTTAACAAAGTTAATAAATTGAGGGGACAAATGGTGCAACATAAATATTTAAACACAAAATACCACAAAAGTAGAACTTTCTGAATTATACTATTAAAATGAAGACTGTTTATTTGGTTGTCCTTGTATCTAAAAGGGGTTGGTTAGGGGTTGGTTAAACAAACAGCATTGGTATTGCATGCATCAAGCTTAAAATCACAATACGGTTAGATGTTGCACATAAGAATACAAAACAATTTACACCCAAACTAAAATACAAATTCAGCAGGGGAGCCAGGTAATCAACTCTTTTTGTACAGTATTTGTTAAAATGGCGTCTGCAGAAAGTTTGGCAGATTCCACCTAGTTCTTTGGCTCTTGGGAAACTAAATCACCAAAATCATTTTGTTTTGATGGTCAATGGGGTGTAAAGTTGACACGTTTCTGGCCAAGGTCATTCACTTGTGGTATTAATTATACTCTAATAATAATTGTGATGCCCTTTATAACAACCGGGGCCAGCGCACATTTTCTATTGGAGAGTTAGACTTAAAATGTGAGTATTTCAACGAGAAAACAATGCAGAAAAGACCCCTGGCCAAAGGCACAATAGTAAAGTTTACTACAAAGAAGTCCCCAACAGGACAATCGTCACCATTGTGTAAATACCAGTGGTCGCCTAAATCACAATATACACAGTGAAGTACGATTTAATAGGATTGCTCAAAGCTTTTCTATTCTCGCAAACTCATGACATTTGATTGATTTGCAATGACATTGTTGGTGTTGAATCATTTAAAGTCACACTGTCAATGTTTCATAGACTTAAGTTGCAGGAATCTACATTGCAATCTTTTGACATGATTTAACAGTCTATTGTATTAAGGCAAGATAGTTTTATTTATATAATGAAGCAACTTTTATGTACTGGTGAGAAAATAGCCACGTTGTCTTTTAGATACTTTCTCTCTTAAAATCTAGCTTTTTAACCAATCAAAACAAATGCAGCTCCACTTAAAGAGCAACTTGAATAAATTCTTAAAACAAGTCAGTTGGGATTAAAAAAAATAATTTGAAAGGGAAACCCCAATTATTTTTTTTTTAATGTTTTCCTGCACAATTGTGGCGATAGCTCCTGGGGAAAAAAACTTAGCATTTATAAAGTGTTACTGACCGCAAGGAAAAGAGACAATATTTCTTTGCATCTTCTTCCTAATTCATACTGTATGTACAAATATCTTGAACTCATTTATTTTACCAATAACAGGAAAAAGTGCTCAACAGTAGAAAGTAGTGGTTCTTTGGTTCAGCCATGGGGGAACCATTATTTGGCACTATACAAATCACTCATGGCGATCTAAAACTAATGTTTTAATAAGTACTTTTTTTTTCTCTAAATAAAGACAATGTCAGAACTTCTTGGCATTTAGACCACTTACAAATGTGCGACTCCATACAGGACTGAGATTATGACAGAACCATGACCATAAATATCCATTTAAAGCTGGTTCAGTGGTTTCTGTCAAGCCTGCAAGACTTCTGAAAAGCAAAATTTCATGATGCTGCAAATTGCCAGTTATGTTAAACTCAAGGAAAATCTTATCCCAAATATTAATGGGCTTAAGTCAGCTGATGACTTGACCCCTTTTGATCTAAACGTTTGTCCCAAACCTACTTTTGTGGTTATTTACAAGGGAGATCATCTACCAATGTCTTGTTCAACAACACGATTTAAATGTTGATTTTTGTGCATAATTCTGTAATCTAGATGTTACACATTTTTCTGGTTAACAGTACAACTCAATGTCCTTAAGGTCCAATGTAAAGTTTCTACAACAACCATATATAATGTTTTAACTTGTAAACTGGTAAGGACAGAATCAAGGGCTGACGGTGTTCTCATAACTGACACATTTCTCTTCACACATTTAATTTCTGCACCATATAACCACAACAGGATATAATTTTAAAAAAAGTAATGTAAAATAAAATGTTTTTTGGGATTTAACCTGTGAAGACAGCAGTAAACCACTCACTTATGTTATAGCAGCATGCGCCAAATGCCATGCACATTTAGTCTTTGATAAATTAGCAGAAGTATTCTTTGTCAACACATGAAAATCAACCCAACTTTTGAGGAGTAGGAGAATATAAATATTGTGCAAAGCTAGAAGCCATAGACTGTCTAAAAAACCCTTTGAGTAAGTCAACTATTTCCAAACTCATGATCTCTAACATCTCTACAATGATCCGATTCAAGAGACGACAGTTGATAGGTCATGTCCCCCAGTCTGGCCAACAAGGTGTGATCATGGTGAAGAAAGGCACAATACAATGAGATAACACAAAATAATTTAAGAAGAAATAGATTAGTTGGTTTGCAGTTTTGATGTAGTTACAAGACGGAAAATATCAATTGACCTTTAACTCTTTAGTAATCTCTGAAATTGTGGCAGTGACATTTGTATTCATCTCCGTTTGAAAAAAACATTCCATCAGTTTTTCTCACATTTTAAGAGATATGTTCAGGTCATTAATGTCTTCCATAAAATAGTTTAATATAATCATAATATTCTGGCAGGGATCAGTGCAACAAAAGCAGTCATAGAAAAGAAAAACAAACATTTCATACACAGTGACTCATGGCATTCACACAAAGGCATTCATTCTCCACTTATTCAATTTGCTTCCATAAAACAAAAGGGTCTGTCACATGCACCCTTTTACACTAATCCTCTGTCACGCACGCACACGAACACGCACACACCTTTTAAAAACAAGAGTGCATTTATAGCTCACCAACAACCCCTCAAACATCTGTTCGTCTTGGACCTGGTTTTTGAGTTTGGTCTGCACTTCACTTCTCATTATAAAAAGCAATCTATTACAGAATGCAACCACATTGTGAAAAACTTTTGCAGAACATAACATTTGTTCGGGAATCATTTCATTGAATAAGTGCTTTTAGAACAAGTAGGTAAAATACAGATTTCATTGTAGGTGAGCCTATAAACTTCTATTATTGTATTTTATGTTATCTCTGTTAAAGTGCACAAGTAGGGACAGTTTTCAGGTTACGGACAAAAGTCAGGTTTGTCTACGGTAATTTGTGCATCGGATTTGAATCCTGAATTTTGGAGCAAGGCACATCTGCAGATTGAAAAAGTGCATTGGCTTTTCATCTACTATATAATACACTGAATTAAAAGTGCATTTACAATTGATTAATTGTTAAAGGTGAATTAAAAAAGATAACAAGGAATCCTATTGTAATATTATAAAACACACATGAGCTCACCAGTAAAGCTGGTACATGCTTACTGTACCAGTCCCAGTTTTAAATATTCATAATTCTCTTATGTGATCAGTGTCTTCAATAACTTGTGTGCAGACCAAACTCAGCCGGGTCCTTGTGTCAGTGTATCAACAGCTCTAGGTTGAGCAAGTTGACCACCCTTCCTCCTCAGTCAAGGATGTGCTCACCACGGACAATGTGTGAAGAAAATTCATAGCGGTCCTGGCTGCGGTGGCCACAGATGTTACACTCAAAAGGCTGGCGAAAACCGTGGCAGCCCATGTGGATGGTATACATGACATGATCCAGGAAAAGCACACGACAGTGCTCACAACGAAAAGAGCGCACAGCTCGCCCCTCCCCATCGACAACCCGAAACGACTCCCGAGAGGTGGAAGAGGCCGCTGGAGGTGAGCTTGGAGTTGGCGCAATGCCAGGGGGCCGTAGGACAGAGTGGCCTCCTCCTTCTCTTTTCACCTCCATATCTTTGGCGTGGCTAGGATTGTGTCTGTTCTGACTCCGGTGGTGTGCAACAGGAGGAGGTGCTGGATGATGGTTGTTGGAGTGTTGAAGATGGTGGCCGTTGTTACTCTGCAGGGTCGGAGTCAGAGCTGCACTGTTGCAAAGCTCATCTGGCATGCTTTCTGTATCCGTAGAGTCCTGGCAACCGTTGTTTGGTGAGGGTGCATGACTCCGGCTTGCAGGCAGATCTTCATGACCCTCTGCTGCCTCCCTCCCCCCAAAACCCGCGGCTCCCAGACCAGTCCCCGAGCAATCCATCCTTGGGCCTAGAGCGGTAGACATGTGAACGGAGCTGTGCATTGGCCTGAGTTCTGATAAAGATGAAGGGTGAGAGGTTGGAAGTTGTAGAGGCCTCATTGTGTCTGATACCCCTCCCCCTCCATTTCCTGCCACACCTGCATATTCTTCTCCCAGACCAGTAAAGTGCGGGGTTTCCAGTTCACCTGCGGGCATCTCCCCATCTTTATCCAAACCAGCGTTGAGCTCATAAGGTGCATCTGCAAGGTTGAGATGTATGTGCTTCTGTCCTGCAATAAAAAAACACGATCGTATGATACTGTATTATGGAAGTCTGGAATGAAAAAATAAATAAATACGGAGGCAAATTGCCCAGGTAATTTACCAGCCTGCAAAGTTATTTGGATCTAATGTTTGGAGGTTATGATGAATGAGTTCAAATTCAAAATCTAAATTTGTATTTATTTCATTTTTATTACAGGAAAATCCTGTTCCTCCTCACAGGTTGCGGGACTGGAGTCAATACACCGAAAAAGCATTTGAGTTACGGTGCTTTTGTGTTTAATAAGGTTTATGACGATAAGGTTTTATCACCACTGTTTCACTGTTAGACCACAGCTGTTCTACACCAGCTGTGTGTAACTGCAATTAATAAACCTCAAAACAAAGCACCAAAATTCCCTTATTCACTTTGACATTTGGTTTGAATCTACAGCCAATCACACAGCTTAGATACAGAAAAAATGAGAAACCCTTTGGTTACATCTGGCACAAAAAGATCAGTAGTACTATGTATGTGGTGTCCAATTTAACCAATTAAATCTGCTTTCAGTTTCCTCAACTTGCCCACACTGAGATCAATTGCTCACCTACAAATTTTTGTGGTGTGGATCTCTTGCGTTTCGTGATGCTGTTGGCGAGTCGATCGATAAATGCCATCTTGTCTGAGGTGGGTTGCAGTAGAGAATCTGGTAAAAACTCTAGCTCTCTCATCTCCTCTCCTGCACAGAGTACAAACAAATTGTAATGTTATTTTGGGGGTTTTATTTTTACCCAGACAGCATTTATCCCAAATGTTTAAGTTTTGTGCTAGTTTTTAACGTTTGGACAGAAGAGAAACTAAGTGAGGGGTCGTATGGATTACCTTACTAATGAGGTAGACTAGATTTCTACACTAGATGCCACTCCAAATCCCTTTGGAGACTGATATTTACAACACCATACAATCATGTTTTAGATATTGTCTTATCTGAGAAAATGTTGCTCTTCTGACATGTCACCTCCATGAATGTCAAGAAACTGTACCTGGATTCTGTACACCGGAGGGCTGATGTGACTCCAGACTCTGTAAATAGCTGTGGCAGCGCTCACGATGCTCCTCCAGGGTGCTCTGCTGCTTGTAACTCCGACCACAGTAACTGCACTTATATGGCTTCCCTACAGTTGGAGAGGACACTGCAGACAAGTGGGAGGATGCATTATTATTGTCACATTACTGTACACTATTATAAGAAGAAAATCAGTCAGGATTGAAGTGTTCCTACCTGCATGCGTGCGAAGGTGGCCAGTAAGCGCATCTCGTCTTCGACAGGCATAGCTGCAAAAGGGACATTTAAAGGGCTTCTCCCCTGAGTGCAGCTTGATGTGGCGGAGCAGGTTACCCTTTTGAGTAAAGGAGGCGCCACACTGATTACACTGGAATGGTCGCTCACCTGAGGATAGATCAAACCTGTCAACCCAACATGTTTGATTAAATCTATAGTTTCTGGTGCATTGGGCCAAGTATGTTCTTGTTATTTCACTCTAATTCAATGGCAGTGCACCAAGGCATTAAACATAGTATCCATCGTCAGAACAGCTTTTTTTTGCCACTCAGTCTTGATTAATGGCCAGGGTTCAACTCTGCACAGTCAACATGTTCAGTTCTTGAGTCAACTGATCAGTCACCTGTATGGCTGCGTTTGTGCACCATGAGGACATTAGGCCCGATGCAGATCATTCCACAGATGTCACACTTAAGCTTTCCATTTGGCAGTCTGGTTGCGCCAGCTTGCAAGGTTTCAGGGTTGGAGAGCTCCCTGTAGCCTCCGACAGCCTCAGATCCCTGGTCTGGACCTTCATCCTCTACCCGCTCCCCTTTTTCATCTTCAGTACTACGACCTGGGTCTTCATCACTGTACAGCTCCACTTTAATGGAGTTGGCTACAGAGACACAAGCAAAGATAAAGAAGGCCCTACATTTTATTATTTGTCAACCAGTTGTCAGACTTAAGAGAAAGAGACACCAGAGTGTGCACAGTCTTACATTTTATTTATAAACAATAGTAATGTCTAACATGCATACAATTAGATGTATTAAGGGAAATCTGAATAATTCATTAATTATAAAAATGGCTGTATATGTGTGCACAACATTTGACATATCACAGTAAGAGAATATGTTATTATATGTCCCATAATATACTGGGTGCTAAAACCGAAATTACTTTCAGGAATAATTACGATTTTAGGATTTTTTTTAACCATTAACGTAACATTCTGTTTTGTTGGATTCACTTGTTTTTTCACTGACCACTGAGGGAGCGACTAGGGGAAGCATTCTTGCTGTTTGGGGTGCTCACTGTTGGACCTCCAAGGGCCCCAGAAAACTCTCTTTCCATTGAAGAGTCTCTACTAACTGCAACCAAAAAGAAAACAAAAGCAGGATGTCATTTAAACAACATGTCAACTACTATAGGAAGGTATGTCTGTAAAAGAAAAAGAAAAACAATTCCTACCTGATAAGCGAGACTGCCCATTGCAGTCATCAACATCCATACTAGTTCAAGCTGAATACTGAAATGACAGTTATGTAAGATGTTATGAATGATCTCTTTTACACATTTATTCAGGCACCAATTTACTCAAAAACAACAAAACATCACGTCAACCCCCATTATTACAACAGTGAAACATAGCTACAATAGTTACAGGTAGAGGTCCAATTGAAGACTACATTATAAAATGAAAACCAATGTTGCACGTCATGTTAAATTGGAATTGCTTGAGGCATAATTCAAAGGGGTTCAGGATAAGAATACGAAAATGTTATATCAAACACCTTCATCTACCTAAAAAAAGAAGCTAAAACCACGAGCTAACTACCATACATTCTGAACTGCAACCATGTTAACTGTAACACATGCCCCTGACGCTAACAATACATGTGTTGAAAATTAGTGTTAGCTGACGTCAGTTAATGAATCATACAAGAACATATTCAGGCGTCAATGACTAACTAGCTAAGTAAGCACCAGCTCGAACATGAGCGGCCATGGATCAGCTGATTGACTCGGTTTCATTTAACGTCAGGTTGACCCATGAAAACATCGAAAAAGTAACTTGATGTTAAACCAAGCTGACCTAACGTGAGGCTCATCTTGCACAAATCAGAGTATATATTTTGAGAGAAAACCTGTTTACTTTGTCCTTTACATAACGGTGGCATTGAGGTAACCTAAGTTCACAGGTCGGCCTCGGTGGCTAACGTTAGCTCACTGTATGTGATGGAAATTACCGTTAGCCAAGTTAGCCAAACTCAACACTGCAACAACACACCAGTCTGTCATCCTCGACAGCTTGTGTGAACTAAAAACCATGGCGCAAAGTAACAGCTCAGTAACATGGCAAATGGCGCAATACAGATGACGCTGACTTCTGACATCAATTGACTGACTGACACTAAATTGGACATTCAAGTCTCTGCGACGTCTTGTTTATCGCTAGCACAACAAACGGACGTTAGCCTGAACTGTCTAAGCTAGCTAGCCGCCACTCAGTGTTTCTTAAACGGTTGCTATGACACCCACCCCCTCCCTGGTGCTATGACTAGCCAGCTAGCGGTTAGCTCGCTAGCTCGCTCTACCTGAAGCCAGGCGCTGACGTTGACAACGCAACACAGCAGAGGTAGTCAACTGTGAAAAAGTACTTTTTAAGTTGTCTAGTTATCCCAGTGACTGTTGCATTACCTCTCCCTGTCAGGGCCGTTTCAGTTATGGTATTCTGTATTTTCATCTGCCTGTTTATGACGGCAGCATCTCCCGGCAGCGTTTACCTCCAGCTCCAAACAATTTCCGGTTAACCAACAGCAGTGAACCATATTAACGCTACATGGCCCACTAATCTGTACCAAATCTAACATTGATTTACGTGTATTCAGCTCGTAACGTTGCACACATACACAATATAATAAATAATGACGTTGTTGTGTTTTAATTAAGACAGTGCAGCTGTGCTTAAAGCTGCAGTAGACAACATTTGTTTCTGGTCACAGTTTCAAAGTTTTTAATCAAATGACTCCATGAACTACCGTATGTAGTTGTACACACACAATTTGTGAGTATTTTGCAAATACGTCACTGCAATTTTGTATTGTCTGAAAGCTTAACTTTCCTCCCTATGTGTTATATCCTGGGCCACAGAAGAGGAACTCAACAGCCATCGCTATCTGTCCACTCCAGCATGTTTGAACTGAGTTTTGTTTTATGTTCAGAACAAAGCAGTGTTAAGTTAAAAGTAGGGATTGGTATCATTGACATGTAGAGTCAAACTAGTTTTATAGTTTTATTTTATCTTTACAAAAGCCAGTTGTGCAAGAACCTTGTTGAACAATTTATTAAAGTATTACATAAGTCTGAAAATGGCTGATCAAAGAATAAGTCAACACATTTTTGCTACTCAAGAGTTTTCAACAGTCTAGGGTGTTTTAAACAATACCCCAAACAATTAAAGCTCTTTAGTCAGATAATGTTGAACATTCTAAAATTGTAAATATACCAGCAGGGCAGTTGCTTAAAAAAAAGACAAGTTAATACAATATAATAGTTAAGATACATTTACCCCCAATGTTGCCTGGTTAAGACATCCATTACATTATATTTGTGTTTCGAGAGGCCACTAGAGACAGTTTAAAGGATTAAGTTGAGCGTACAGGCCAATACCACATACTCTGATTTAAACGAAGTACTCTATATTTCATAAACAAGAGCTAGGTGAATGTATATTACTGATACATGTTTTGCTTCGGGCTTATTTAATTACTTGAATAAAGGAAACTCCTTTTCATATGGTTCCAAGTCTAGAACGAACACAATTACGCATCCATGGTATTTTCATGCAAAATTGTGTTAACAAATAAGCATGCTCCTCTTGCTATTTAACTTTCATCACCAACAATGATTTTTCTTTTAATAATTATATTTTCCTTTTGTGCCAAATAATGATAAATAAATAAATATTGTATTTTCCTACTGCGCCAACGCACAATAGGAAACTAGAATGACGTAAACATATACAACAGTATCGTTTTTGTGAACATCAGTCTTCCGGTTAGATGACAGGTCAGATGACAGTAGACAGAAGACATTAAGCTGTTTAACTTCTTATACACCAATCACAGTATCTTCTCAGATCATCTTTCTGTGATCACAATGTGTTCAGATGATGCTGTTATTGAATATCTATGTTATTATCATCACGTTACATTTACAAACGTCCTTGAATCAGTTGAAACCCAGACTTGTTAATATGAATGACTCTAAAACAAATCCCTGCTGATTGTGACCTGAAGGTCATTCAGGAAAAGTCTAAAAATGCTGGCATACAGAAACTCGCTGGGACGCATAAAGAGTGACCTCTGCTGTACAACTTGCCCACAATGCGCGTCCATGTCAGTTATGACGTATTCGCTGGTTTTACGACGGTGTGCTTACACAATGACAGTTTCCGTCAGTTTGACTTGCAAATCGTAACCGCGTAGAGCGAGCGTTTTTTCTTCTCCCTTTCCAATTACAGCTGGGACCTCAATTTCAGAATTCCAAACCATCGATCGATATCGTTTACAATACCAGATACAGAAAGAGACATTTTTTTTGATAAATACAAGTTGTACTTAAACTCTGAACTTCCAGCTCGAGGCCCAGCAGAGACCTCGAGCGGCAGCTCGGAAAAGTTTGTTGTTGTCACGTGATGTGAGACGAATGTGGCGATAAAAGTTTGCTTAGATAGTCAAAGTAGGCGGCGTTCTTTAATATTAACACATTTTGAATACAACATTCACCAAAATGCCTCAACCGAAACATCGAAAGATTGCCGTGATAGGTTACAGATCTGTAGGTGAGTAAACACACGAGCTCGTGCACAGCTAATGTTGGTTAGCTAGCTAACGAGCTAACGTCCTGGCTTTGTTTTCCTCATCGGTTTCTCTGACTCACAGAAGCAACTTTGTCTCGCCAGTGTTTATATTCCTTTGTGCCACGTCTGCTTGATGAATTACACGGACATCAATTATCGTGTTGTGTTGCTTAAGCCATCTGGTACTATCGTTAAGTTGGTGGTAACGTGTTATGTGAAAACACATTTAGCGGTGACGTCCTGCTACAGAGCCCATCGGTGTGGGTCGAAACTTGTAGTCCACCATGTTTTAAGAAAAGCTTGTAACCATATTCGATCCCCAACCAAGATGTTAATGTTTTAAAATGTCCTTACTATGCCCAAATGATATCAGCCATCACATTCTGTGTTAACTGTATTGAATGTGTCTGTATTGCCATTACGGTTGTAATATACTTATCACACAATTTACTCTGATTGTAGCATCACCTTTAAACCGTGCCTCCGGAGCATATTAAGGTCACACATTTTGATCAATTTGAAGAAGTATGTGACCCCGAGATGCTCAACTGATCAAGGATATTCACAGCTATGTTGCAAGAAACTTTAGTGTGTCTGAAGAGTACTGTCTCTTCACCTGTGAGTGTGTCGATCCTTTTGGTCTGTATTGTCTAGTTCATCCTCGAGCGTCACATAATTTGAAAGCTCACAGATTTCCGTCCACCACAGCATTATCATGTTGTGTCACCCTATCTAAATACTACAGCTCTGCTAGTATGTGCTTTACGTAGTAAGAGCAAAAGCTTTACCAGAGCAGTATAGCTGAAAATCCTGATCACCTCACATAATTGAATCTGTCACCCACTTTGATGATTTACGATAGAATATATACAATTCAGTTGATGAACTCACACTTACATTTCAATGCATATTTATTAAATAACTGTTTTCAAATGATATTTAAATGGTTGGTAATTTTAAATATATTTTTGGAATCCCTTGGAGTGCCTTCAGGTACCACCAGGGTACCATTTAAGTACCACTGATGTAGAGAAGTATTACAGAATGGTAGTCAAACAACTATGTTTTGTTTCTTTTCCCTGCACAGGAAAGTCATCTCTTACGATACAGTTTGTGGAAGGACAGTTTGTTGACTCGTATGACCCCACCATCGAAAACAGTATGTTTGATTAGATTGTTTATAAGATACTGCAGCATAAAACATCACACTGGTTTTTGCATAATGTAGAAAAGAAATGTTTCATTAAACGAGTTGATCACTCTCCCCAGCCTTCAACAAACTGGTCAACGTGAATAGTCAAGACTTTAATCTTCAACTGGTGGATACAGCTGGACAGGTAAGTTGTTCATTTCCTACCACCATACCTAATACAACCGCTAAACCTATGGTTTTTAAATCAACACATCATAGCATTTGAACTGATCTGTTAAATCCTCATATTTAACTCCGGGTTAAATCATTGGTTTGTAGCGTGAAGCAAGACATGATGGAGACTATTTAGCATTACTTGGACAGTTAATGTGGCAAGTCAGCTTTATCAACCATGCCTCACCGCCCATACTACTTAGCTGTCACTGTGCTAACTTGAGCCGGAATAATGGCGTGTAATCTTGATGCGACTGTCAAGTCTATTTTGATTGAATGATTATTCTAGAGGCGATAGTCTTATATGTCTGATTCCATTTTATTGTGTGTCGTGTTTGGTAATCGTCATACCCAATAAGATGTCTCCCTTCGGTTTGTAGGATGAGTACTCAATTTTTCACCAATCCCACTCAATGGACATCCATGGTTATGTCCTTGTCTATGCAGTGACTTCCAATAAGAGGTAAGTAAGTGTATGGTTGTGTTTTGACGTATGTATGAATGATTCATATGCTGTTAAAAAGTCTTAAAACACTATATTGAACAACATTATATGTTTTACAATTGATGCTAGCTAACTAGTCTTCCCATTCATAATGCAAAAATCCTAAACTACATAAATGTACAAGGGTGCCTGTTGTGTACTTATACCATCAGTTTAATTTCTAATGCCAAATAAATAGGTTTTAGTTTTGGGGTTATATTCAACTTCATTGTGGGCTTGTTTGCCCATTGCTCGAACAAAATACTTCAAAGTGAAGGGTTCTTTAAACTATCTTTGTATTAGAATATTTAGTAACATCCAGGTTAGAGTTGCTTACTGACTGCCTTTCTCACAGCTGTGTTTGTCTTTGTTCAGTTTTGAAGTTGTTCAGATTCTACATGACAAGCTGCTAGACATGGTTGGAAAGATTCAGTAAGTTTTGTTGGATCCTTAAAATTCAATGGTTGAATTGCATTATTTTTTTGTGCAAGTAATTTTGTTTTCATCCAGCCATTTTTTTCCCTTTTATTTATAGGGTCCCAACTGTTCTTGTCGGAAACAAAAAAGATCTCCACATGGAAAGGTAATCAATATTATTGAAATAAAAACCACAATTTAAACAACAAAAAACCTCACTGAGAATACAACAATAAAGACACTTTTAATGATGTGTGTAAATGATAAGCCCAGTGATAATTTTTCTTAGTGTCCAAACCAACAATGTATTGCGTGTGTAGCCAAATATACAGTCGTCCCTCGCTATAACGCGGTTCACCTTTCATGGACTGGCTGTTTCGCGGATTTTTTTAAATAATTTTTTTAACAGTACAGTATGAACGCGCATTGTGTTCTGCGCCCTCATTAAGCTAAGGGACTGTACTGTACACCTTGTCAATCAGTCTCCTCCGTGCAGTGTCTCCTGTAATACGTCCGGATAAAAAGTCAGAGGACCTCGTAGATTGATCATTAAAAGGAAATTTGTCAAACATGTTTGGGCTTATTTTTTTAAATCCGCGAAACTTTGAGAGTGTTTCAATAAGAGAGAAAATGTTAATGCCTGTCTGAGAAAAGTGTATAAAGGTGTGTTTTAAGGGGTTTTACGGCCTTAAAACATGTACAATAACGGTAAAAAAATAAAGCTGACTACTTTGCGGATTTCGTTTATCGCGGGTTATTTTTGGAACGGATCCCCGCGATAAACAAGGGACTACTGTAATATAAAAGGTGTTTTCTGAAAGTGAAGTTTTGTTTAATTTTTCCCCCCAGGGTTATCAAGCCAGAGGAGGGAAAGAAACTTGCCGATTCCTGGGGTGCTGCATTCATGGAGTCCTCAGCTAAGGAGAATGAGGTAATGATGTCTCTTTGAATAAAACATCGGTACTTGTGTACCGTGCTGCGAACAGATTGGGTCCAATCTACATCATGGTCAAACCGTACACCCCAGCCTGTTCACTTTGCTCGGGTTCTGCCAATCGGCTTGTAGCTTTGTCACTGCGAGCTAAACACTTAACAAAGTCACAACTATTTGCTGTCCCGGCTCCTCAAGGTGGAATGAGCTCCTCGTTTACATCAGGAAAGCAGAAAGTCTCTACGTCTTCTGTCGCAAACTAAAAACACATCTTTTTTTACTATACTTTGAATAAAGAAAGTAGCACTTAAATGGCATTTACTTATAGCACTTTGTATTTGAACATTATTGAAGAAATTGTACTATCTGGATTTTTGTTATTCTGAGTTTGTAGTCATATTTGAATGCACTTATTGTAAGTCGCTTTGGATAAAAGCATGAGCTAACTGAAACGTTATGAATTCCAACTCATCCTTCAGTCCTCATATTCATTCTGACACGGTCACACTCTGATGACGATATTCTTGAAATGCAGACTGCTGTGGAGGTTTTCAAGCGGATCATTTTGGAGATGGAGAAAGCTGATGGAAATGCACCCCCAGAGGAGAAGAAGTGTGCTCTGATGTAAAAGTACAGGACATCAGAAGGCTCATTTGCTGAAGACAGGAGCCACAACTTCACCAGCTTGCCAATCGTGATCTCACCGACACCAAGACACCGCAGTGGAACTTTTCTGCTCAAATGTGATATCTTATTGATTTGCATAGCAAGTCAACTGCCTGGCCAGTTGATAAACTATCCCACTAATTGTAACCAAAGGCCAGAAGTTTATAAGAGCAAGATTCATCTTTGTTTTAGACAAAGAAGCACAGTCGGTGAACACTATCTTCAAATATTGAAACGTTATCTATATTTTGGTAAAATCTGAATTTTTCAACCAACTGATCAGAAAACACATTATTGCCAAACATATTGGTCCCAATTCTTTTCTTTTTCTTTTTTTTGTCAACATATTATGTTAATAACTAGTAAATGGGATGTTGGAGACTCTTTAAGAAGTTGAGTTAATGTACATTCGGGCTGGTTAATCTTATTAAGAACCGGTATTATTTCATATGATGGAGAGTCAAAGTTCACATTGCTTTAAATGTGATGTTAAAATGTCAGTCTCTCTCCTAAATGGTGGATTTCCTTGGAATACCCTGGCATGAGATTTCACACACACAATTTACTGGTTTCACAGTTCTTCTCACTGTAATTTTCATCAACTTCTCTTCAGGTATCTTTCCCCAATGAACTTCTGAGCTGCATCTTCACGATGGAGAAATCTATTTGTAACAACTCGCATTTTAAGCTCTTCTGCTAAGAAGATTAGACTAATCCTCTGTTTCTACAGTTAAGTTTATCCTTATCGACTGTATTAAGGACGTTATCTTATGGACAACCATCAGAGAAATTTAGTATAGTTTGAACTAGATCTTTGATATTTACCAGTTATGGCCTTTTTATACAATAAAAATAGTCTTAGAAAAAAGGTTTGATACTATTGGTTATATTTTGAGTGGTGCTGGTTTGCTCTTCCTTCAATATCCTGAGTATATTCTTAAAAGTGCGTTATAAATATGAACATTGTTGAGTTGCAATTTTTTGAAATTGCATTTGAACACTGCCCAAGAAGTGGCTGGAGGATACAGAGTTAGATTAGCAATCTTTGAACTCATGGCTTTGATCTGATTGTTTATGCAGGCTTGATAAAACCAAGCCAGGAAGGCATGCTGTCCAGAATATTGTGGACTTTCATGACCACTGTCAGAAGCTTAAGATCCTTCATGACTTTTTTTTTATTTATTTTTTTAGATCCTGTAGCCTTACAAAGATGTGACACCGTGTGGATTTTCCCTCAGAATCCTCATGTTGTACCTGTAGTGGATAATTGTAACTTTGTATCACATGCTTTGCTGATTAAGTAGTTGATTGACGATGATGATGATGATGGTTAAACAGAAGCTGGTGATGCTGTGTCTGATGCCTTAAAGTTCCTCAAACTCCCTTATCTGCTTCCCTACATGACCCACGGTGCTTTTAAAGTTTTTTTCTTTTTCTTCTGTTCACTTGATACCATGGTGCAGGTGGTGTGCACCTGAACACCAATATGCCCTTGTGGGTCGATGTTAATTCAGAAATCTTGCTGTAAACAGTTTTGTATATAAATAAATCTGTTACTCATTTGATGTGCTGATTTTGGCTAAGTTATTCAGGTAGTTAATATTTACAAAAAGCAAGATCACCCACAGTATTGTTGTATATGCTGATGTACGACAATAACTTCCCATTGGTCTTCCACACATTATTAAAGTGCATACAAGGCATCATAATAAGGGCGTTATTTTATGAATGACTTAAGTCATTAAATTGTGGTGCATACCAGAGAAAGAATTATTTGTATAATTGATTATAGACATTCACTGATTGCTCAAAATGATCGCGTAGGAACAAGAGTTTACGTTCCACAATTTCAAATTAATTCAGGGAATATGATTACAGATAAATTATCAAAACAGCTGTACAGAAGTGTGTGTGTGTTGTAATATATCTGGAAATGCTGGACACAACCTAATAGTCAAATGAAGAAAGAGTAAATTGCAACAATGGGTGAGAGGCTGCATGGAAATGGATTTAGATACTCGATACTTTGGACAAATGGAGATACGGTGTGGGGAACTCAGAGGGGTAATACATTTCTAATTACACCCAACTATTTAGAAGAATATTTATTCTCCCTGTTCACCAAGAGAGTCCGGTTTTACTGCTTACTCATGAGCTTAGAGTAGTGTGATACCCTGATTGTTTGAGAACACTCTCTGGTTCCCACTTTGGAAGATGGCAACCCAGGACACCCAGGTCTGCCAGTCCATGGGCACTGTTTTCCACCACCTGATGATGTTCCCCGTCCGAGTTGGCTGCTCCCCACCCCCGCTGATAACAGCCTGGGGTAGGCCCTGCTTTCCCTTCCTGAGCTGTCAGATGTCCTCCATGGGTTGCCGCCACGACAGGCACCGATGACCTTCCGACCACAACTCTTAGTGGCCGCGTCCACAATAGAGGCTTTGAACATGGTCCACTCGGATTCCATGTCCCCAGCCTCCCTCGGGAGGTTTGAGAAGTTCTTCCGGAGGTGAGAGTTGAAGACTAGTCGGACAGGATCTTCTGCCAGACGTTCCCAGTTCAAGCTCTAAAGACAGTGGAGATGATCGTGGATTCCCGCTGTGTGACTCCCCTGTCAACACTGAGGAGTCGTCCTGCTTCCTGGGCTCCATCCTAACCCAGGACATCAAATAGCTCCATCATAAAGAAGGCTCAGCAGAGGTTGTTCTTCTTGAGGCAGCTAAAGAAGTTCAACCTGCCAAAGACCACGATGGTGCGCTTCTTCACTGCCATCGTTGAGTCCATCCTCTGCTCCTCCATCAGTGCCTCGTACACTGCAGTCATTGCCGAGGACAAGGACAGACTGCAACGTATCATCCGCCTAACCGTTTCTTTCCAGCTGCAGTCGGGTTCATCAACAAACCCCGGGACACCCACTAACTGACACATCTTTTATTTTGTTATTAAAATGCACTTTTATTTGATAATATATACTTGTTCTAAAGTACGGTTATCTGTTTTTTGTTTCACCAATATTGCAATCTATTATTGTAATATGTTTATTTTTTACATAATATTTGGATTGTTTTATTCTATGTCTACGTTTATTGTTATGCAAAATAACAGTTCATAAACAATACTATTTTTCCTAAAAGTTAGGATGTTGTTTACTTGCTCTTGTCCTGTTGGTTGAATGGAGTCAGTTAACAGCAGACTGGATGCACATACCGCCTGCATAGCGACACGTTCATGTCTGTTTTTACAATGAGTCCCTGTGAGTGCTTTATCGTAATATGTCTATGTAGGGTAGTGAAGGGGTGAAAAAAAATATTCTGTTTGTGTTTTTGTTGACGTTTAACTTAACTGACGTGTTAATTTCATGCATATTAAAATAAGTTGTCTTTCCCATTAAATGGCTGTTTATTTCGCTTGGTTAAAAAGTTACACTCTTATTATATTTAGTTGAATACAGGGGCTTTTATAACAACTGTGATGCCCCATAAACACATTATTTTGTTGCTGAACAAACATTGTCAGCTTGTGGACAAAATGTGAAAAAACTCATAAAACCTAAAATAGTCCAGGGTATCCACATTAGATATTTTTGACGTGTTTTAAGTTCAAAATTACTTTTTGAAAAGGCTAAAAAATTGAGTTTATATACTTTTTAAAGTTTTTTATTTTTTTTATTTATATGATACGCATTGCATGTAAATGTTTCAGCACCACGGACAGAGACAATATGAAATACTGCGTTAATTTTAGCACCATTGAAAAAACATATTGAAGCAGCGTCTTGGCTTATGCCGCTCTTCATGGTATAATCACAAAATGAGAGAAGCAAAACGATATAGTTTTACTCTGCACTCTGATCGTACTAATATTAATGTAAATAATATCTATAGTAAGTAAGGTTAGCTCATCTAAAGAAGATACCTGTATTTAAAAGAACATGTTTAGAAAGCTAATAAGCATACTAGTAACAGTGTTCTCATTTTAGCTTAAATTATAAAAAATTGGTGTTTTGCAAATGTGTGATTACACATGTATCTAAATTCCGGACACTGTCGGAGTACCGGACTCCAGCAGGCGGCAGTAGAGCAACGCTATGGATGGAAGCTGCCGTTAAAACCCAACGAAGAAGGAGAATAACCGATAAAAACGTTCAAGTTCCTCATTGCGAGGAGCAGCAGCGGAAGACCTGTGTGGTTTCGTTACCTGCCAACTGTAAACGGACCCGGCTCCAGGAAGAAAACACAGCTAATGAACTATGGAGTGTGTAAGTTATCTTTCTCAGCTAAGTTAAGCGTGTACAGATCATTAGCTTTCTAACAAACCCTCTCCACCTTAACTAACAGGACTTTTCGAAGCATGCTAAGGATAGCATCTAACTAACTAACTAACGTTAGCTGTTAGCTGGCTAATTTTGGGCAGAGTAGTTGTGAAGCTCGCTTCTTAGTACCAAGAAGGCACATGCTTGAGCCCGTGTAGCTACGGGGTTAGTCCTGGTATCGGTGTGCACTCATTCAACAAGACATTATGTCATATAACGCCATTTAACCTCACCGGTAACGTCCGGTCAAACTGGATCGTTAATGTCAACAGACTGACACTAGCTAGCGTCATGCTAATGCCTCGCTAAAGTTATGATGACAGCGATGACACTCTCTGTCTGTTCACCAACCAGGAAAATTAAATGATCGTTAAATTATATTTGGTAGTACTCAAAAATAATCTTTTATAATAGCGAGCGAATGAGCTTTACATCTAAATGCGTGTTTTACAAAGCTCAAAGCTGACGCAAGTAAACCGATGTGCTAAATTATGTATTCCTAGTTGTTTACCTTGTTGACTGGAGTATTTGTGTATGGCGTTAACTTGTTGGCTGCATTACACATTTTAGGTCATGATTAGCGAGGCGATGCGTGAATTGTAAGTGATGCGTGAAATGTAAGTGTCGGATATCCTGTAATGCAGTGGATCAGTTGTTAGTGGGACCTTGGAAAACACCTCAAACAACTGGATACATCACAGTAAACTCGGCGTCAGCTTACACATTTACACAAACTGACATTCGCCGCTTAGTTAACAATATCTCAACCTTGAGCGTTATAGCAACGTTGCACATTAACATAACTATGTCAAGGGTTGTACCAAACCGCTGATTACACATTTTTAACTATTTGCCTATTGCCTCTAGAATCACTATGATTATTCAGACATGTTATGCAGGGTTTTGATTAACTTCTGACAATCTGAATTTTAATGACCTTTTATTACAATTAAAGATTCCCTTGACTCTTGATGATCTTGAGGGCAAAAAGGACCCGGTCATAGAGGGTAAGAACTTTGATGAATGGTAGAAATAGTGATATTTAAAAACGGGGAACAATTCAATAAATAATTTCTTATTCCTTCAGACCCAGAGCACAATGTGTACGCCAGGTTTATGAAGTCCCACCGATGTTATGACCTTGTACCTACCAGCTCCAAACTGGTTGTGTTCGATACATCGCTTCAGGTAAAACAAAAGCTTTAAAAAATAAATAAATGTCTTCTATCTTTCATTTGCTAGATTAAACTGGAACTTTGGTGTAATTTAATTTCACAGGTCAAGAAGGCATTTTTTGCTCTCGTCTCTAATGGGGTAAGAGCAGCGCCTCTGTGGGACAGCAAAAAGCAGTGTTTTGTCGGTACGGGAAATTTTCATTTGTCACACCGTCATTCTGTGTAAGGCAAAATTAAAATAGGACTGACTTCATTCTCCTCATTCATTTCCGTAGGTATGCTGACCATCACAGACTTCATTAATATTCTACATCGCTACTACAAATCTCCATTGGTAAGATGGTGGACACCAAATGGTTGTAGTCCTTGAATTGTAAAATGATGTGAAACATTTAAATCTCAAAGTTGAGCTACAGGATTTTTATTTTTGTGATAGTTAGGATTTTAACTTAAAATGTTGTGGATTGTGCCCTTGCAACGTTTCTAATTGTATTGTGAAAGTGTTTTACTATCTTTATTTGGGGGAGTTTTTTCCTGATCCGATGTGAGGTCCTGGAACAGTGATGTCATGTGTACAAATTGTAAAGCCCTCCGAGGCAAATTTTGTATTTGTGATTTTGGGCTATACAAAATAATAAACTGAATTAAATTATTGTATTGAAATAACATTTCTAGTTCTTTCTTAGTTCTTCTTAAACATGTCAACACTTTTTCTCTTTGTGATATTTCAGGTTCAGATATACGAATTGGAAGAACACAAAATTGAAACATGGAGAGGTGAAAAAGTTGTTGTTGTGTAATGTACTACTTTTCATTGACTCTTGTCATCTTGAATGTATTGACTACATGCTCTGTCTTTGTTTATGATAGAGTTGTACCTTCAAGACTCTTTTAAGCCCTTGGTTAGCATATCTCCCAATGCTAGGTGAGTTGATGTTTTTTAAATTTTTTTTAAAGATTGAATGTAGTACTTTCACACATCTGCATTTGGTTGTTAGTGTCAAACTTTGGGTCCAATCTTTTTGTTGTCTAAAGTTGGATTTGAAGTTTTGTTGCTCCACAAAATAGTTATCATACAAATTCTTCACTTACATTTCTTGCCAAGATGCCAACAGAGTTTATAAGCTAACATTAGTAATTATGTCTTAGCTATTTTTCCTTTCACCTTTTTGTATTTAGCTATCTTGGCTCACAATATGCTGTGTCTAAAATAAATTGCTGAACCTGATCCTCTCTGAAATCTTCTGTCACAGTTTGTATGATGCAGTATCTTCTCTGCTGAAGAATAAGATCCACAGACTGCCTGTGATCGACCCCCTGACGGGGAACACTCTCTATATTCTCACACACAAGAGGATTCTCAAGTTCCTGAAGCTTTTTGTAAGTCCCATTGCTACTCTTGTATTAAATACTTTGAATTATTTTCAGTGTTTTGAGTTTGTACTAGACATTTGCTGTGTTATTATCAGAGTAAAGACTACAGTTAAGGAAACTGGGAACTTATGAAACGAGATATCTAAATCCCCTACAGTTTTATTAAAATGTTTGCACAATCTCTTCTTGCTGTTTTCAGATATCAGAGATGCCAAAACCCTCGTTCTTGAAACAAACTGTCGAGGACCTGAACATCGGAACGTTTCAGAACATAGCAGTGGTCCGCAAAGACACGCCACTGTACACAGCGCTGGGTATTTTTGTTGAGCAGCGAGTGTCGGCACTCCCTGTTGTTGATGACAAAGGTATGTTGGCTTGTTGAAATACATCTGTGTTGATTTTTCATGAATGATTCGAGATCTCTTGAAGTTTGTGTGTGTGATATGCTGCCTCTCTTGCAGGTCGAGTGGTGGATATATACTCAAAATTTGATGTCATAGTAAGTTGTTATCTGTATACTTTTTTTTATTTTTTTTTATAATGGTAATTTTTAGCACATGGTAAAAGGTGCCTGCTATATTTTTCCAGAGCCCAGGATGACACATTCAAATTGCTTGCTTTATCTAACAAACAGTCCAAAAAAAACAAATATACAGTTTACAATCAGATGGGACAAATAAATCAAATCAATCACATTTGAGAAGCAAATATCTTTTACTTGAATATAATGGATATGTTATCAAAATAATGAGTAGTTTATTTTCTGTTTTATTTTATTAATCAGGAAATTGATAGTTGGGAAATATGACAACAGGTATTTGTTTACACCCCTTAGCTTTAATTAATTAATACCAGGATTTTAACTGCCATTTAAGTTAAAGAACCATTTTAACCGTCAGCGCTATGTTTAAACAGAACCTGGCAGCAGAGAAGACATACAACAACCTGGATTTGACGGTGACCAAAGCACTGCAGCACCGCTCACAGTACTTTGAAGGAGTGCTGACCTGCCACAGGCACGAGACTCTGGAGGCCATCATCAACCGACTGGTGGAGGCTGAGGTGAGCTGGATGTCATTATGCATCATTAAGTAGGTAATGCTTGTGGTTTGATGCCAGTTTTGTCTGTCACTGTCCAGTGTGAAATAAACTATAGCCTTTTGATAAACGTTTTGAAATGTTTTTCCACATTTTTATTCTTTGCACATCAAAGTCTTAAATAGAGGGACCCATCAACTACTACCTGAAGATGAAGCCTACAACTAACTTTTCTCCAATTTTACATCAATATAAACAAAGTAAAAGACTGTATGTCTCTACACTGTCATTCATCAGTTACTCTATGCGGTCTTCTTGCCAAAGGTAAACGTAACTTAAATGGTCCTCTTGTGTTTCCTTCAGGTGCACAGGCTGGTGGTGGTGGACGAGCAGGAAGTGGTGAAGGGAATCGTCTCCCTTTCAGATATTCTACAAGCTCTAGTGTTGACTGATGGAGAAGAGGGTAAGAAGTTTTCGTCCGTACCCATTTTTAGTAACAGAAGCTTATTAAAAATACAGGAAGTATTAAAAGCAGTATAATCAGTTACACATTTCTTTAAATATGTTAATGTTAAACTCTGTGGGGATTTTATTTTACTGTCCATAGGTTCCGCTTGAGGACGTGACCGTGATGAGGAAAGGCTACACACTTTAAAAAGGAGGGCAGAGCAAAGGGAGAGAGAACAGGCATGTAAGAGGGTAATTTTGACTGTACATTGAAGTATCCTCACCTATCTCCTGTAATCAGACTTCCTGTAGTCATACAAGACTTTTCCCTCCCTGCCCAAATGTGAAGCTTTAGCAATGCAGCAATATACAATTATAGTAGCACAGGCATACAGAGCTCCAAAAAGGCACAGCCATGAAACTTCTGAATAGTAGCTGCAGCCTTTCAGGATGACCAGGCATCATTCCCACTTCTGTGCTTGATTTACAGTAGAAGGGGACCATTGATTTTGGCTTGAGCGCAAATGTTTTGCCAAGTGTGTAATCAGTCAGAAGATGAAGAAAAACAGATTTACTTGTTTTGCCTTTTGTTGGTAGCATTTCATTTTGATAATGAAGCTGAAATCTAAATGCACACGAAGCTTATTTAAGAGTCATTTCAAACACTGGAACATTGTCTGATCAACAATTGGTCCGAGTTGTTCTGACGTTTGCTTGACTCTATCTTTGTACATATAAATAATATGACTTTTCTGGCTTAACTTGTTATCCCACTAGTTTGATTTTTTTTTTAATGCAAGTGGGGAATTGATCTTTTCATTTAATTTCTGGACTTGGCAATTTGCAAATAAGATATTAATGGTCATTTGATTACAGAAGTATTTATCTACATACAGTATACGCACTAGTCAGTTTAGAGCTCAAATATAAAGGCCTGATTGTGTGCTCACGACATTTTTAACAACCCAGGATTTTTGCAGATTTCAGCTTCAGAACTTATTGCTTTGGTTAAACTTTTCTTTAATAAATACAGGCCAGTAAAAATAAATAAATTAGTGTAAATGTGTCAAACATCAAATCAAGTTACTATAGTTGCCAGTGCAAATAATTCAAGGGCTCAGTTTTAATCTGACAAAGTATCGAGCCCTAAGTAAGAGTACTTCAGGCTTCCGTGAAAAGCCAATTTGTGAAGTGC
The DNA here is from genome assembly GCF_023055335.1 of Clinocottus analis. Lineage (NCBI taxonomy): Eukaryota > Metazoa > Chordata > Actinopteri > Perciformes > Cottidae > Clinocottus > Clinocottus analis. The sequence goes on along the minus strand of NW_027176042.1, from coordinate 12,343,359 downwards.
AGAATAGCATCAATCTATCTGCTGTTAGTTGACTCTTACTTGTGCTGTATCCTGTCTGAATGCGCAAGCTCTGGATACTCATGAGATTTATGCTTTGCCATTATGTCTGTTAAGTATAACACATGCTTTCACTTTTTTTTTCTGCCATTTTGTGTTACACTCAATTTGGGTTTTGGGATTAAAAGGTCTTGCTTAATGCTGCAAAATCTCATCCGTTTTTTTGGGAAAAGTGGTCCATTGGAAAACTAATACCCAAATTAACAATTTGTGGCATTGCTTGTTTTCGGATAGTGTTATGTTGTCAGTGATGAACATCAAGTGCATTTATTCAACAGTTTTCTGTTTGTTTAGGGGACTCAATAAAAATCACTCTACCAGCATTTTCTTCATTTTATTAAAGAATAATGGCCATTGACATGTTAAACTTTCCATTTCTGTATATTTCATATGGAAGGTGTACAACTGTATGTAAATGCACAGTTTTTATAGTATACTGTATTGTGATTATGATTGAACATTAAAGTTTCTAAAGGTTTTTTAAAAAATGTCATTATGGTGAAGTGCTTACATCTAATACAGCACATCTAATCTTTTGTATGAAGATGTAACTGGTTAGTATTGATGGGAAAGTGATTTACACTGCATTATTAACTCAAAGTATTAATTTAAACCAACTAACAAATTATTATGGCCTATTGAGGTGAAAAAACAGACATGTTGCCTCCTGACGCCTCCACGTGGCAAACTGTTTTAAATACAAAGTTTGGGTTGACCACGATGAAAGAAAGTGAAATAAAGAGACACCACATATGAAAACAATTGGATTTATTACTCTATATTAGAAGGTACATGTTTGACGTCCTGAAGTTGTTTTTTTTTTACATGGATGCTCATCTTTAATGAATAGACAGAAACCTGGGAGTTGTCACAACCTGTAGAATAATAAATCATGTCTGACTCACACCCTCCTATTCTACTTGGAGCAAGGCATTAAAACCTTACAATACACTATGCATTTTATACATTGTAAGGCAAATACAATTTAACAAGCATACCTCTTTAGTGTATGAATATGATCAACATTCAACCACTTATCAAACAGTAGAGCTCCCCAGTCTCTCACGCCAAGTCCAGTCTTAGTTCTGACAACCAACCTGCATGACTTGAACAATACAATGTAGTATTGGTGAGACAGCATTGGGAGATTTCAGTAGTATTTAGTTTCCACATTTCTTTTCCCAAAGAGTCGAATTCTCTTCACGGTTTCCAGTCAGGTGGAGTGTACTGCAACTGGTTTGCATGATTTGTACAAGCAGTCTCATTTTTCAGTGGTGTGATCATAAATAAACACTAGAGGCCATGACCAGAGATGATTCTGAGAACAATTTGGTTTTAATGCTGTAAGGTCAGTAGTAGCGCACATGGGACTCGCAGCATACACATATAAATAACATGGGAAAGACTACACATAGACAGTACCTCTTGAGTTTGCATACAGGTAATAACAAAAGTTCACCCATTTCCTGAAACCTAAAAGTGTAGACAGTGATTAGCTTGACGGAGACAATCCACATACAATGTGCACATCGCAGAGGTATTGTATGGCGAACAAACGAGCTATGAGGGGAAACATTGATTAAAAATCAAACACTGCTCTGCCGTAATGGAGGGCTGAAGGAGGACGTCAACATGAGCAGTGTGTCGGACACGTACAGCGACGTCGCTTCAGAGGTCAAAAAGTAGGTCAATACACAATCTGTTCACAAACAGCAAAACAGAAGTACTTTTCTTCTACCAACAAAACAAGCTGATATAAAAGATTTGACCATCTATAACATGAGCTAAGTATTAACATACACTTCAATTCAACTGTCAAATTTACACAAGTATTACCTTTAAAAGCTAGTATATTTCCAGTAGTTATACTTGACCAGGGAAAATGTTCCCTGAGGTGAAAAGAACATTGGACATGCTTTGACAATATAAAAAAATAACATGAACACAAACTATTATTCAGATTCCTGGAGTTAGTGCATTTAAAAGGGATTAAAAATACAAACTAATTTTCCCGTATTAGAGTACAGTGTAAATACGATTGGCTGCTGCTAAGGGCAAAATGTTTATCTGAATGTCGTGCATATCAGCAACGCTTATTCTCATGGCAGGTTATGGTCTGTGTGTTGATCGAGAGACGGCGGCTGCTTTCAGATTGGAATACTATTATTTAAATATTCTATTACTATCATATATTATATAACTTTTCTGTTCATTTGTAAGAAGTGTCCCAATCCGAAACCAGTGAACGTGTCAGCTCAGAAGATCCAAGACAAAACATACAGTATCAACTCCTCTACATTTAAGCCTCCATCCAGTAAAATGCATTTTGCTTATAAATCCAACATGTGTATTCAGACAAAGGAAAGGTTGATTTTAAGCATAAGGAAACCTGAGGTTTACACCAGCTTATGGGAAGGGCTCCTGGCTCGCGGTCCAAAGGCTAAATCCTGTTTGGCAAGTTGCCCTAAAGCTCCGGCGAAGTCTTCAAACACCTTGTTGTAAAGTAAATGGTCTGCAGTTACACAAACGGTCTCGGCTGCTTTGTACATGCTTACATAGTAATCAGCAGACAACTAAAAAACACAGCTGTAGCAGAACCAGGTGGGTTATTCTCTTTGAAAGATTTCTAAGCCGTTTGTAATGAGCCTGATTGCTGTAAGTGGCAAAGAGAAACTTGCACAATAGCCTCACAAACACCAATATATTAATAACAAGATCTAGTCATTACATGACAGAATAATAAAATATAAGTGAATCAATCTAAACCTGCCAGCTGGCCCTCTTTCAAAAGACCAAAACAGCAAATGCTATTTGTTAATTATCAAGCGACTGTGATCAAAGAGACCTTGAGGAAACATCAGCAATCATTTTTTTTTAAATGCTAAATGGTTAATTACATATCCTGCCATCGATTGCATACGAGTACAAAGGAAATCCAAGGATCCTTGTTAGTGTTGAGTGTAGAGGAACAGAAAGGGCAGCAGTAGCTGAGGACAAGACAGGAAAGGTGTTCTTGGTAGTTTGGCTGGGTAAGCGAGGTAGGGTTTGTCAGAAATCAAGTGGCTTCAAAACTGGCAGGAGTGTCAATGGAGTAATATTTTACAAAGTGCGAATCTCCATCACATTCTCTTACTTTTTGCATTCTTTGTCGAGGGCCTGGCCCCTTCGTCTCAGTGTCATACAATCTGGAGTCTGGTCCCGCTCAGTGCTCGTTCTCCGCGCCTCGCTGACTCCGCTCAGACTTTAATGTCCTCTTCAATGCTGAGCTGGGAGAGGCTCTTCTTGATGCGCAGGGCCGTCAAGCGGGCCGCGCCGTTAGCGTACCAACACTCTCTCATGATTTTGCCCATAACCCGCAAGGCCTGGAGAAGCAGAATGGAAAGAAAATAAGTATTAAGAGCCTACAATACAATATACATGATCATGAGGATACATGTGCAGTTCAAGAAGTCAGGTAGTGTTCGAGGCTTGGTTGAAAAACCCTGTTCCTGTCAGTATAAAAGTCAATAAACTCATTTGGCTTGAAAATATAAATGAATATGTACGTTGCATAAAAAATAAAAATAAAAACAATTGAAAAGATAACTCAGTTTATTGCATCGTTGGTGTTATTTTTGTAGTTTTTGCCATCATTTCCAGCAGTAACTCACTTAAGTCACTGCTGAGATCCGGTAAATCAGATTGGGCAGGAAGCAAACAATTTAACAGGCTGTAAACATCACCCAACCAATACTGGGTTTTTGAAGCTGATTATCAATAATTCAACTTTTTTTTTTTTTTTTTTACAGATGCAAAAAACTAAAACCTAAAGATTTTATACTGAGATCCCTTAAATTATTTTTCTTAAAGACTTGTGACCAAGACATGAACTGGACAGTTGGACAAAATTAACTAGCCAACGCTCTTTCGTGGACAATTATGTGATAGAGAAACTGTTTCTCGATCACATCAAACAAACCTTCTGTGCACTACTTTCCTATCGCCTGATTCGAGCGCCACTGAATCTAGTACTACAGGCTGATATATCTTGCTCTAGTTGTGAATGAGCAAACAGCTTTGCCTGATTAGAATGGAAGACAGACTGTAGACAGAGTGACAAATATTTATTTAAGCAATATCTTTTCCATTATTAAAGTAATTTTACCCCTGATGACCTCTTTCACATTTTTTTGTGTGATTTCACAGCGTTCTTGGATCTCAGCAACTAACTTGATAATAAACTTACGCTGTAATTCCTTAAACGGTAACATTCATTTTTATACCTCATAGCTTTGCCACCAATTAGGGATGTTGGGTCGTAGCTTTTGGTCACACACCAGCTTTCTCATCTCCTCTATGGAAGGATCAGACGGTACCAAATCATAGTAGGGCAGCTGGTACTCTTCATGGATAGCTGATAACACAGGACAATGTCAGGGTCAGATCAGTGCTGGGATCTCAGTTGTTAGCATCAATAAAACAAATCAAACAACACAGATTGAGTATCCAGAGTAAAAACAAAAGAGTCTCACCTCCACTATTACAGCGGCGAGTAATCTCCCAGTAGACCAGCCCCAAAGCGTAGATATCAGCACATTTGAACGAGTCAAAGTGTCTCATATTGATAGTCTCATCCAGAACCTCTGGAGCCATGTACCTGAGAGATGTGAAAACAATCCCTGTTTGTAATCATGTGCAAAGACAAAGGATGTTCTTGGAAAGGTGTCAAGGATATCAGTTAGAAAGGCCGGTGAGCTGCTGAAGGTGTGTGAGTTGAACAGACCTCTTGGTGCCAACCCTCTGGTTGGGCGCAATGTCGATGGTGTCTGTGGCCGAGTCGTGACGGACGGCCAATCCCAGGTCAGCGATGGCACAGGTGCAATTCTTCTTCACGAGGATGTTTTTGGACTTCAGGTCTCTGTGGGCAATGCCCGGCTTTCCTATCAAAGTAGACATGTAGATGTCAGACACTTGTTTTTAACATGTCAATATCAACTCTCTTTTATCAAAAAATAGAAACTAAAACAACTTATGCAATTTTTGTTTTGGTGTATCTGTTTGGTTAATAAAATAGAAATCAATCATTCTATTTTGCAACCAAATGTGCTAAACTGCACTTTCAACTTCCATAACGGACAGTTAAACAGAGGATTCAGTAATGAAGTGCATTAAAAGAAAACCAGTATATTATAAATATATGAGATCAGATGACTTACTATTTCCTTTGGCTATTCCAAGGATATAAAGTACATAACATTATTGACCAAGAAATGTCCACATTTACTTATTTTTTCCCATTGCAAAGAGTATTTAGACATCCCTTCAATAAAAAAAAACCTAACAGCCAAACAATGTCTTCAAAAACATCATTTATAAATCCATTGCTATCTATCTCAGTCTCTTTTTTGTTTTATATTCATGAATTAACAGCAACTAATGTATAGTACTACAGTCATATTTTGTGTGTAACATGTAATCAATCACTGTCAATCAGGTGCGTTGTTAACATGAGAGGCCTTGTGGAGAGGAAACATAAGGATCGTGTTTCAGAGGGAACGAGCACTCTGAACGGTGAAACGTGTTGCTGTCACCTTGGGTTCCTAGAATTTCCATGTGCAGATGTGCCAGACCGCTGGCAGCTGACAGAGCCAGTTTGATCATTCCTTCAGTAGTGACAGAGTAGCGATTCAGGTAGTCAAACAGAGAGCCGTGCTCATGGTAGTCCGACACCAACCACAACTGGGTCCACGTGCCGTTGTCTGGGCAGCAGACAGAAATAAAGAAATGATACGTTTAAATGATTAATTATTTCACAACAAACAAATATGCTGTCACTGTTTTTCACCTTTGTTGTCAGCAGCTATAAAGCCCAGGATGTTTTCATGGCGGAGCATGATGGTCTGATAGATTTCCGCCTCACGGAACCAGGAGCGCTCCTCTCTGGATGAGAAGATCTTCACCGCCACATCACCACCCCTCCAACGTCCTCGCCACACCTCCCCGAAACGCCCTTTGCCGATGATTTCTTGGAGGACAATTGTTCTGGCTACAGTCCGCTGGACAAACAAAGGCAGACCTGCTCAGAAAGAATGAGAACAGCGATCAGCGCTTTTCTGGTAATAAGAATCAGATCTAAAAAAGAAAAAAGTGTAAACCAGTGTGAAGTGCAACACAAGTGCTGGCCTCTAGCTACATTAACACATTGCACGTTGCACTGACCGGAGCCTGAACCAGACGTGGACAGATCGTAAATGAGGTCCTGCAGGGTCCTGTCTTTGGTCATGTAGAGGTGGTCACAGGAGGGGTCCTCCACCTCTAACCTTTGCCTGTGGCTGTAGGCCCTCTGGTGGTACTGGTACAGGAATGCACCCATCAGCAGCAGCAGACACAACAGAAACAGCGGCCCTGCAATCACAGCAACTAGTTCCACCAGCCCCCATGTCCCACCTGGGCCGTATCCTCCCCCGAGACCTGATGGAGACCTGACTGAAAAGGTAACAGGAGAATTGAAAATGAAAATGAAACATCTGGCATTCAGAACACACGTTAAGACAGATGCTGCTGCTTGATATGAACTGCTTAGTGTACAAAACAATACACAGTGTCTGTCTAAGCAGACAATGAGAAAACTGAGTCAACATTTGACTCTTGCAACTTCTATTGATTCTTCTCAGTTATTTAGGAAGAAATGCTCAATCTTCTACAGTGAAAGGCTTTTACTATAAAAAAAATGTGTGCAAAAAGTGCTGAAATTCCATTAACAGCCCACTAATAGCGTAAAAGCCTACTTGTTCCTCCTTATTCTCTCTAATGACCATTCTTTGTGAAGATCGAGTTTCTCCTCAACTCCACCCTTGATTGATAAAAATTAAGGACTTTCAGGATCTTTAAAGTTCTGAAATGACCGTCTTCTGTACTATAATCATTCCAAGATAATCTAACATGCATACACTTTATGGTCTTTTACACACATTTGTCATACACAGTTCTGATGAGAAAGCTCTTGTTTTTTTTTTAAGTGCTTCATGTATTTTTCAATCATAGGAACTTGTGTTTTATGTGCATGCTGGTGATGAATACTGTCACAATAGTTTTATATTGACACTACAGGAACTCTCTGAAAAATATTTATAGACACTTTACAAAACCCCATGGGACACTTCTCAGGAAGCATGAGTCACAAAACTGTGTAGGAAAGAGAGCCATGTTCATGCCTCGGGTCTGGGCTCAATGTTTGTTAGATGCGCGGTAATCCAAGTAAACAAGTAAAGACACTTTTTTTTTTGTATTATGTATTTGCTCCAAGTCCTATGATAGACTTACATTTGTGATTTGATATGTCATTAAAAAAGATACAAGCTTGAAGATTAGCCACTTGGTGATCTAAATGTAAATGTATGCCATGTGATACCTGACTACTCACCTGAGGGTACTTTGAGGTCAATGCTGTTGCAGAAGTCAGTGTAGCAGCAGTGGATATTGAGCAAGCCCTCTGCACTGAGGCAGTAAAATGGTTGTCCAGGGGGCACAAGTTTGTCCCGTGTGATGCAGATACGGATGTGCTGCTCTTGGGCATCAATAAAGGAGGTGGAGGCCATGCAAGCACCATCGGTTTCACACTGGGAGCCTGTCTTCTCACACTGGGCAGTGGTGCAGTTACACAGCAGAGCTGCAAACATAATAGTTTGCATGATAAAACATACTGCACAGTCAAATGTATGAGTAACATGTGCAGGAACTTAGAGTACACATGATGTGCAGTAGAGGACATTGACAGTGTCTCAGTATGCATAACATTGTAATCTATGGACTTATAAACAATGTACAACATATCCTCACAAAACATTGCCTAAAAACAACAATAAGTAGCAATACTCTGTCACTGATGAACTCTGCTTCTGATATATTTATCGTGTGGCATCTCACTTTGTGAACGCTAAGGATGATGGTTATATAATTCGTTGGGTTAATGGAGACCTGCTTGAGGCAGCTAACTCACAAGGTTAGAGAGCAAAATCTCTCTCAAGAGTCTCTTAAATATTTCAAGCACTAACGGAAACTTTTACGATGACTGATGTGTTGCGAAGATGAAGCAGAGAGGTAAGGACAGAGAGTCATCATGGTGCTGGTGAGGTAAGGAAGCAGAGGAAGTGTTGGCGGTGTGTTAGGCTGACAGGGGCTTTGGGAGGATGGGTGGAGAGTTTGTGTGAGGGCATGTAGGAGTAAAGATCAAATGATCCGCTTAGACTGTAATAACAATTTAAAAAAGAGACTGAGACTTCCTCTGTGAAATCAAATAATAGCATTAAGACGGATATGCGATCACATTCCAGCAATTTAAAAAAAGCCTACAGTGGATTTCCAGTAGAAATGACGAACTAACCTATGTTATTGTTAGAAAAACCCAAATACATGCAGCTGAACTTAAGTCTTATCTTCGTCAAACAAGGGAAATGGTATTGTGTTAGTTTGCGGTGCTGACTCGTACAATGCCAACAACCTACATGGTGGATGCTGGTGGTGAAATGCGAGAAATGAAACAAGAAGGGATGAAATAAGGAAGATAAATGGTGACTAAATATGAAATGAGACTGACATTTCAGACTTTCCATGGCTATAAATGTTACACAACTGTAATCCACATTTAGCCGATTGTTTAAAAAAAACCCTCAGTTAAGAAATAGAAGAAAGATACTGATCATTGTAGTTGAATGGGGATACAAAGTAAATTGTAAAAAGGTGTATGTTTATCTCCAACACAAAAAAAAAAACACATTTCACAGGTTAAAATGAATCCCAATATAAACTCTTGTTAAGTAGTTTGTATCGTCACTGAAATTCAAGTCATTATTGGTCATCTTTTTCTGTTTCTGACAAGAACAAACAGAAGAGATGTTTCGACCCTGAGCAACATCGTTATGTTCCATACGTCTGAAGACTATAAGAGGAACGGAAATAACATATCTACAGATTGCCGCACTGTGTTGGCACTCGACAGTTAGGATATGTCCCTCAGACTATTTCACAGGTTGCAATGACAGAAGAAAGAGAAAGAACAGTTTCCACATTTTCAACATAATTTCTATTGGTGATGATGGGGTTAGATAATAAACATTTAAACTGTCGCAACTATGTGTTAAACTATGTGTCCTGTTGATCGACTTAACAATTAGGGGATAGACATAAAGTGAATTGGCAGCTATATTAATAATCAATAAATCCTTTAAATCAGTCTTTAAGCAAAAACACATTTTCAGCTTCTAAAATATGAGGATTTTCTGCTTTTCTTTTTTTTAAATAGATATCACGAAGCAATTTTAATGCCAATGTTTCCCTTTTTTAAGACAGTTTATCCAATAGTAATCAATTCATTGAGAAGATAATCGCCGGCTTAAACGCCAATAAGAATAATTGCCAGTTAAAGCACAAGCTTCTTTATGGCTGTACTGGATTTTTCAGGAATTTCAGGAATTTTTCAGGAATTATGATTATAAATAAGAATAACAAACATATTGCCCACCAACATAGTATGTAATACTGTACCAACGGATCCAGTGAATGTAAGATAAGATACGATAACTCTTTATTAGTCCTGTGTGGAAATTTACAGGATTACAGCAGCAAAGGGGTAAAGTGCACACGAGAGACATAGTAAAAAAAACAACTATATATATATATATATATATATATATATATATATATATATATATATATATATATATATATATAGACAGACAGACAGAATAACGTGTTACAATACACAAAGTTAAACATGTATCATGTGTAATACTTATCTTCATACCAAAACTGTAAACAGAGTTTCATCTTTATATCTGTGCCTGAAGGCTGTATGTATGAGACAAATAGTATCTGTAATGTGTAGCTTACATATACTGAATTAACATTAACATGTGAGCACTCTGACTTGCAGTAATAATATACACATTGCATTATAACAGCTACATGTCACATGTCTGAAGAGGTAGAGGACGTACGCAACAACCCCTTTCGCGTTAGTTTTGTATATTACATAATTATTCCTCCAAAAAGACCAACTGTCTGGAGCCAGAGAGGTTCATGTTAATCCACAAACAGCTTTACCTGCCGCTTCAGCCGTGAGGCTAACTAGCTAGCTCGACAGAGACACGGTGACACGTCGTGTTTGGGTACATTTACATGACTGCCATGTAGACTAAACCCAGGTTAAAACTATCTGACGCTGACCTGGTCTCGTGTCTATGTGTCAGTAAAACACCAGCTAGTCCAGCTAACGCTAGCTAGCGGCTAGCTCCACAGCTGCAGCAAGAGCTAACGACCAAAACAAACAACACGTCTCTCACCCTCGCAGCTTCGGTACAGGACGACCTGGACCACCACGACGGCCAACGCAATCCCAAGGTGAGCCATGATCAATGCATGGCCGGCTCATCGCATTGTGACGTCCATCAGAAGAGTCGAGGCGTGATGGTGACAGCGGAGCAGGCTGTCAGGGAACAGTCAACAACATGCTCCACCAGCAGGCTGCAGCACGGACACAGCTGCGACCGAGGAGGCGGGGGACGCATGTGTCTGTCTGTCTGTCTGTCTGTCTGTCTGTCTCTCTATCTGTCTTTCTTTCTTTCTTTCTTTCTCTCTTTCTGTCTGTCTGTCTGTGTTTCTTTCTTTCTCTCTCTCTGTCTGTCTGTGTTTCTTTCTTTCTCTCTATCTGTCTATCTGTCTGTCTGTCTTTCTTTCTTTCTTTCTTTCTTTCTTTCTCTCTTATCTGTCTGTCTTTCTTTTTATTTTTCTTCCTTTCTTCCTCTTTATCTGTCTGTCTGTCTGTCTGTCTTTCTTTCTTTCTGTCTCTATTTGTCTGTCTGTCTTTCTTGCCCCCCCCCCCCCCCCCCCCGCCCCCCCCCTCTCTCTCTCTCTCTCTCTCTCTCTCTCTCTCTCTCTCTCTCTCTCTCTCTCTCTCTCTCTGTCTTTCTTTCTTTCTTCCTTTCTGTCTGTTTGTCTGTCTGTCTTTCTTTCTATATAGTAGAGATCAAATGACTACTGTAATTACAAAAAAGAGACTGAGACTTCCTCTGTGAAATTAAATAATAGCATTAAGACAAACAGGATGTCACATTCCGGAAAAGCCTCCAGTGGATTAGTAGTAAACGACAAAGCCAAACCTTTGTTGTTGGAAAACCCACTTTGGTAAAGGAGGATGTACTGTTACCCTGGATGTGGTCGACAGTGCTCTCTGAGATATGCCACACAATTTCAGGTCACTCACTAATGGTCTATTTGTCAACACCAGGCATATCTTTATTTGTCCTCAGAGCCTTATTGCTGTCAGAGGAATAGAGGAAAGACTGCTTCTGCAAATAGGTTTTTGTCTCATTTCTTCACATAGATATTCAGATGAGTGAGGACTGCTGTCTTTGGTTAAGCCTATAGGCTGTGGTCCTAACTGCCTTCACCATTTGGACATTACAGCTGCATTGGATTATTCTTTTTGGCCTCTTAGGGGCAGCAGAACAAACTGAAAATACAACATTGACTACCAGACACCTCCAGTGCTGCTGATGTGGACGTGCCTTAAACTTGCATTCTTTCTAATGGCCATCAGAGGGCGACACCTCTAATTGCGAAAAGAAGTCAGTTTGTTAAAAAGTCTATGAGAAAATGAGCCTACTTCTCTTGATATATTTCATATATTAACTCAGTTAACATTGTAAACATGAGATTACGGTTTCAATTGCTCATTTCTCCTTCAATACAGTGTGATGTTCATTTAGTATATTATGGTTGTTGTCTGGTCTGGCAGTTGCTCATGTTTTCTTTGTCGAACTTAAACCCTTTCTCATTGTGTTTTTAGTTCATGAGAGTTAATTATAACCCTCTCATGTCACTCCTGGTGGCAAAAGGCAAAATGGGGAAGGCCAAAACCCAAGATGGTAAAAGCTAAAATACTTAACTCAATGCTTTAAAATGACCACAAACTACTAAGTGATTTCATGGAGATTCTTACAACTATTTATACACAGTCTTTGATTGTCGCTGAATAAAGTTAATGGTAATTTTGTTAGCAAAACAGTTCCTTTTTTCCCATAAAGCAGATATAGTGGAACAACACCCCTGAGATACATATGTCTTTTTACCTGTTCAATGTTCCACAGCTAATCGCTAACTGTGTTAGCTTTTCTGCTGAACACAGTTGCCTTCCGCGGCTGGAAATGAGGTTGATGAGAGGAAAACCAAGACAATGAACTCAAATAAACGTAAAATCAGTTTGGTGGTAACTCCTCCTGCGTTCACCCCTACGAGTGACACATTTCACATTGTCATCTGAGTAATTGTTAATATGAAAGTATTGACGAATGCATCTTTAAACACCAATGCATTCATTAATTGATTGAATTAAAACTTTCACTGTCCTATATTTATTTTGTATTGCTCACAGAGTTAATAAAATCAGCAGATATCATATGAATCATTATTGGCAATATCAGAAACACCTGAGAACTGAAATAGAGAATTAAACAGATCCTCCATTGTGATACATGTTTGCTTCATACTGTACAATATTTACAATATATTTTGGCTAGCTATTTACACAAATATACATCACATAAAACAACATTTTATAACATTACAAATGAGCTATAGTGTAGCTATGTTTAAAATATATATATATTTCCATCTTGCATAGGAAAATGATGCAGCTATACATACTATACGTTCCTGCTTACCTGTGTTTTATGCTCATGACAATGAGGTAGATACCATAATTGCTTTAGCACCTCTGAAACTGAATCAATAAATATGGGTTTCATACATCGAATCATAATCGTTAAAAAAGGTAACGTTAGTCATACATGATTCTACATATTTTAATATATCCATGAGATTTTGTTTTTCTACACTTACTCAAATTACATGTATTATTTGACTGCTTTAGACATCAGAGGCTTAACACTACAAACTCTTTGAAAAAGAGTCTCTGATCGTTTGAGTTTTTTGTCATTCAGTTTTGGGAGGAACAAATATTTCCTCTATATCTTCTTTTTAGGTTAAAGTGGAAATGTCCATGATATTTGGTTTAAAAGTTGAGAGTTTTGACACATTTAAAAAAGGATATTGTTCTCAAAAGAGATGACTCATACAGCAAAGCAACCCTCAAAAACACAAAAAAAACTATTCATTTTTGACCTTCTTGTTGTCTTTTTCTCTCTTTTTCTCTTTCTCAGCATTTTCTTTCTCAGCTTTCTTCTTCTCCTTCTTTTTCTCATCCTTGATCTCCTTGTACCTCCACTTGGGCAGTTCTAAGAAGCCCTTGGTCTTCTTCTTTTTCTTCTTTTCTTTCTTTGGTGTTGGGTTTGAAGGCCGGATCACATCAATCTTTGGGATGCAGCCAGATGGAAACACACTGTTCCTTCTCGCCATAGAGCGAGAAATGAATCCTGTTGTAACTTTGGTGGAAGCCAACGAGATAATGCTGCCTCGCCGCTCCGTCTCGGCACAGCACGTTATAGAGTTGCACTCCGCAGACTGGATCATGGGAATGCTGTGGGCCACTGAGCCGTTGCTGTGGCAGACTGCGCTCCCTTCTAGGTCCTTAGCTGGGTGTTTCTTCATCAGCTCTGGCACAGCCATGCGCCTCTTCCCCACCTCAGGAGGGCTCGTAGGGCAGAGCGGACGGCATCCAGTTGAAATTAGGGGACTGTGGACACTGGTGGTAATGCGCACCATGTGGTCCAATGCCCCGTTGTCCTCGGGGTCACGAGGAAATCTGAATCCGAATGTGCTTTTGATCCGCTGGGTGATTTTTTCTCTGGCACTTTTGTCACCTGTGGCCTTTGCTATCCTCTCCTGGAGCTCAGGCCACTCGGGGACATAGCTTTCACAGCACTGCTCAGCTTTTGGCCGCTTGGTAAGGCGGCGGAGACGTAACAGGGTCTCATAGCGACCTGTTTTCAGTGCCCAGTCCCGAGCGCATTTTCCTTTTGTGGAGTCTACTGCATGTATGTGAGCCCCTGGAAATAAAGATGGTAAAGCAATGGTCAATAAATAATTTTAAAATAACAATTCATTCTTCTTCTCTTTTTTTGTTTTATTCAGATCTGCAGAGTCAATACGCATTTTTCATGACTGACATTTTAGCTTGTCATAGCACAAAAAGCACAAGGCCTTTTTAATAGCACACATTTTATTTATTTATTAACAGTAGATTTCTCAGTGAAAACAATATTACGTATTATTGGCCCTACTGCAAACAATAATTAATGATTATTCAGAGATTTTAGGAAACATGTGCGGACTACTTCTCTGTTTTTGTTTTATTCAGATCTGCAGAGTCAATACGCATTTTTCATGACTGACATTTTAGCTTGTCATAGCACAAAAAGCACAAGGCCTTTTTAATAGCACACATTTTATTTATTTATTAACAGTAGATTTCTCAGTGAAAACAATATTACGTATTATTGGCCCTACTGCAAACAATAATTAATGATTATTCAGAGATTTTAGGAAACATGTGCGGACTACAAATAGCTCTATATGTGGCTAACTTAAAACAGCCTTCAAACAGCCTTCAAATCAGAGGTCATGTGAGAATGTGCTAAGATAATGTCCTCGTAATGATCCCTTAAACCGGTGTGGCGTCACTGGTGCATTCGATTACAAACAGAGTGAGCTGGGTTCAAATATGGACAGATAAACCGTGAGCTCAGCTATTCTCACCACCTGTGCTAACTGTTAATTTAGAGCTGCGGGTTAATAAGCTAATGTCAGGATTTTCAAAAAGCCCTAATAATATCATAGTGTAGTAGCTACTGTGTGAGCGCAGAGGTTGTTACACTAGTGGATTGAGAAGCTACAAAGAATAGCGTTTGTAAAAGTTATTTGGGAAGAAAACTGTAGATCAGTCATCCAAGTATTAGTGTATAGATCCACATTAATGTACTTACAGGCATTTCTTTTGACAAGGAAATGTTTGAAATCTATGAAAATGCAATAAACTGTACAGGAAAATGTCTGTGATGAACCCTGAATGTTTTTATGAATGAACATGTAATATATTGGTTTGAGGCCAGCAAAGTCCAATATATTACAGAAAGTTTTCATACATTATGTAATAACTTGTATGAAATGTATAGAAACCACAAAAGGCCGCTGAAGACTCTAATGACAAGCAAGCAAACATCAGAAACACATACCAGCCATAAGAAGGGCTGCCATGACGTCATTGCGGCCGGTCATAGCAGCTTTAATGAGTGCTGTGAATCCGCGACAATCCTTTATTTCAGTGTCTATATCAGGATAGTAGTTGAGGAGATACATGACTGTGTTGACATGACCTGCAGATAAAAACATAGAATTTAGAGTTTAGATAAGTTGTGTGTCAGAAAAGGTGTAATGTTTAAAAACTGGCTGGCTAGGACTTTAAGCACTAAGATAAATCAAAGTACTTAAGTTTTATGGTTTCAGTCTAGATAAGGTATATGATATTTGATACTGTCTTAATGAATCAGAATTGTGTTGTACTTTACTTGTTTATCCTCTGAACTTGACTTTTGGTTTGTTTATTGTGTATAGGTACCACTTACCTGCTTGAGATGCAATCATCAGAGCAGTGTTGCCTTCATTGTCCTGGTGATTTATTTCTATAAAAGGACAGGTGTGAAGCCCGTATACAATGTCCACGAAACCTTTGCAGCAAGCCACCATCAAGCCATTCTGTTGGTAATAGACAATGGTAAGGATGAATGACTTGAGGATAAGGCCTGGAGGAGACATCGCTCATTTCGTATCTGGATAACGATGTATATCTTAATATATATATACACACACACATATATATTTATATATCTATATATATATATATATATATATATATATATATATATATATATATATATATATATATATATATACATATATATATATATATATATATATATATATGTATATATATATATATATATATATATATATATATATATATATATATATATATATATATATATATATATTGAAATGAAATAACCACATCGTACAGTCTAGTTTTGTACTCATGTGTATACTATGATGTGATACTTCTACTGTGCAGCCCTGAGCTGCTAAAACTTCCACAATGTGAATGAAATATTTCACAAAAGAAAGGTATTTTTTCATTTAATTAAGCACTTTAATGTAAAAATGAAGTAACCGTTTCATGTTGGATTTTAGAAGTATATTGAAATAAATGTTAGAGAATATAAAATCAATCTGGCAGTTTCACATTTGTTCTTATCATGTATGCCCTGTATTTCTTTCTGTTTTTTTTGTGTCGTGCTACTGGATGTTTTGTGTCTTGCGAGTGTGCTTATTGTAAAAGAGAAAAGTAAAACATTTAATAATGAAAAAAAGAAAATATTCCCAGCTATACACCGACTTCTTTTGTTTGCATACACACAATTACAGTTATGAAATTAAGACAATAGTTTGATTTAACTGAGCAGTTTAACTTAAATTTGACTTATTATTTTCTTGTTTTTATCAATTTAGACAACGCAACATAATTGTGTATTCCATTGAAAGACAATAAATGACCACGTTGAATTATCTCCCTGCTCTGTGTGAGTGTTGACATTATGAGCTATGATTTACAGCATTATGAATGAGCCTCTCACCATGCCATTGATGTCCAGCTCTGTGACCTCCTCTTTTGTGACCCCTCTCTCCAGAACTCTCTTTAGAGAGATGGATTCATTAAGGAGGCATGCTCGATACAGCGTTGATGCCGCCTGGCCGTCTGTTTCCTCTGGAGGGTAGTCTGGAAGCATGGAGTCATCAGAGAGGATGCTGTCCGAGTCAGACTCGCTCCCCAACAGAGACTCG
Organism: Clinocottus analis; assembly: GCF_023055335.1. Lineage (NCBI taxonomy): Eukaryota > Metazoa > Chordata > Actinopteri > Perciformes > Cottidae > Clinocottus > Clinocottus analis. The sequence continues at coordinate 12,326,472 of NW_027176042.1, read as the reverse complement.
TCGTCCTCATCGGGGCCTGAGCCCAGGTGGGCATCGTTTGCTGCAGTGGCCATCTTCCAGCAGCAGAACAGGTGAGATGTTGTATCCTTTGGCTACATCTACGAGAAAATAAAAAAAATAAACTATGCAGATGTTGTCTTGAGCATGAAAGGCACAATCAGGTGCGCTCGAGAGATGGAAACCTACAAAAAGGGTGAATTTTTCTTCCCTGCAAATTTATCCATAAATACAAATAATACAAGTTGAAATCATGTCCTCATTGTAGACACATGCATGTTGGTGAATCCCAACATGCTGAAGTCTATATGACAGGCTTCAGATATGCCACCCTGAAAGATCAAAGGTTCGCGTGTTGTCAGATTGACGAAAGAAAAAATGAATCTGTCGGTCAGGGATTATGAGTGTGTTATCTGTGTCATGAAGTGGGTGTGGTTGTATGAGCTCAGAGTTTTGCTGTTGAGTAACTGGATCAGCATCTTAAAGCCCTGCTGAGCACCCAACAGGCTAAATGAGTAACAACAACCTCAGAATAACCCAAGTGACACGTGTTCAACTCATGTTTTGACTCTATTGCTGCTTTCTGAAGCCAACAAAACTATCAACACTAATGACAACTGAAATGTAACTTGTATGTAAACACATGCAAATGATTGTACTTATACTCAAGTGTTGCTGACTGATGAAATCAAAGCTGCTGTGATTTGGGAATATTTAAAATGTCTAAAGAGGATCACTGATGCTGGTTTTCCAGATATTTTTATTGTTATACATATCATCCGTGTAAGTATTTTCACGAATCTCAGACATGCCAAATGTTTTTATGTCAGAGACCAATGTGAAAGTGCAGATCATGAAACCAAAGTGAAGATTCAGAGGTAGAAATACACAATTTACCATCCCTCATCAGGACAAAGAAAACACTTTGATCAAACTAACAGAACATTAAGAATAAACACTCACCATAAATCAACAAGCTGTAAATGTAGACGTATCCACGTGTCGGTCAGTGTAAGTCACTCCTTTGTGACTTCTTGTTGGACGCCTTCTGACTTCCTTCAACACTCTTGCTGTGTTTCCAGAGCAGCTGAGAGGTCACAGTTTCCTCCTGGGCCTGTAAATAGAGGTACTTTAACCATTTCCAACTCACATATCGTTGTATAAAACTGAGAGGAGGAGTCTCTGCAGAGTCTTCACAGAGACACTGGATGTTCAGCTTCTGTGCTTAGCTCATCCCAATTACCACAGCTTTATGGAGAGGATTACTTTCTGGCCTTTTTCATCTTTCAACATAACACTAGTGTTTCCTCCTGCTTTCTCCTGTTTTTATTTGTTAAACCAAAGAGGGTTTCTTAAAGCCATTTCCCCCTCTCTTTTTGTCTTTATTTAGATATTTTTGGGCAACTAAGTTAATTAATTTCTGATAAAACTGTCAATGAAACAGCACAGATCAAGATCAGAAAATTAAAAGACAAATGAAGAAACATGGAGGAAAAATAACACAGTGACAATCACCATACCTTATCTTCTGTCAAATATAAATAAATATGCACTCAGACACTAAACTGAACACAGAGCAGTATTTTGTATTCTATCCACGAATAAATCATTAATCCAATTGTAATAAACCGTACACTGCTTAAACCAGAGGATTTTAATTAATTGTTTAGAGGTGACTGGCTCTGAACAGATGGGACCGATCCAAGACTCAATAGTTCACACACCAACAGAAGTCACTTCACAGAACTGCAGTGGCAGCCGAGGCTAAGTGATGATCTGTCTCAGATGTATCACAGGATAACGCTCTCTTGCACAGTTCAACAGGCCTTATATTAACCTCACCTTTGATAATTTTGTCATAGGAGAGTGAAACACAGTAATACATGTGTTCTAACTATTAGAAATGTACAAACTTACTGAACATGATTTAAATCTGAAGTGCATCGCTCTTGAACTCTATGAAGTGAGATTAAGATTAATTTTTTCTATTTTTGTAGAAACTGGAATAAAATCTCTAATTGAATGAAACAGGACTAATGATATTAAACAAGGAAATCATAGAAGCAGTTTAATCTGGTCATTTTAAATGACAATGATAAAGAGCGTGAAGTTTTTCTGAAGCTATTTTGAGTTAGTTAAAACTCCTGCTTTAGGAATGATCACAGTCTGAAATTTGCCTGTCGGACCTGTCTGGACCTGTCTGGACCGATTGACCCTCCTCTTATCCACAAGGGCCTGAGGACACAATTGAACAGCTGTCCTCATCTGGCCAAATTGTCTATTTGTTTCTTTCTGTTGCACGTCAGGCAGGACTACAGAGATTGTTTTTCTGAAGATTTTCAACTTGTATCTGTTCATTAATTAAATTAACATAAAATAATCCGGCATGGATGCTCAATTGAGGGGCGACAACGGAATTTAAGAACATTCGGGTGAAGAGAAAAGACGCAACATTCGGACAAACAGAAGAGAAAGCGATGCAAAATGAAGACTTTGGCAAAAGTGCGAGGGAGGACTGAAGAACATCTGGATTACGGGGTTGATAAAGTGAGTGTCTTTGGTTTATGAGGCCAATGTTGTTCATGTGAGGTAATGGAAATAACAAACTTCAATGTTAAAAACTTAAGTATATCAACTTGGGCTTCGCTTACATAAATGTTGAAATTGTGTGAAGTGTAATGGAGTTAGATCCTTCATTAATACCACAAAACGAGACGACCACACCTGAATATTCTGCACACATACATTTTTTGACAAACTATCTTCACATTCTTTGTTAATAGGAATTGAAGCACCCAGTATTGTTGCAGCTCATCATATATTCTTATCATATTCATTTGTTTTAGAAATAAGTTTAAAGCGATCCTATAGTTTAATTCTAATTGGTTGTGTGAGTTTAAAAATCATATCATAACCTGTACTAATTTAGCTCATGTGCTCTTACAATTTTGCTGTTGTTTATGTGACAAATAAAGCCCCTACTTTCTTTTTTTTTTTAGTGTTGCATATCTATAGAAGTACATTTTAAATTGATTTTATTCATCAGACAGCATCAGACTTCTTTCGCCTTGGATTTGAAGTGGCCCTGTACTCTCCTGATCAGTTTAGTGCTCTCTGTGAAATTCCTCAGATAAGAAAAAAACTGCTTAAGATGAAGCAAAAATAGGAAAGAGAGAGGGGTGGAGAGAGAGGTGAAATAGAGTGAAAAAGCTCAATCACTCTTTTTGTTCTGTTTGTTCCTGCCTACTTCTAAATCTGTCACACATATACCTTTAATCCAGCTACAACTATATCCAGCTATAGGGTTTGTTAAAGAGGACAATATATTTTTGATTTAACTTTAACTTGCTAACTGTTTAATCTTTGGTGTAAGGTTGCAGACACCAGCCCAGAGAAACTGTTGTTGGATAAAAACAACCAGGACATTCAGACGCAGTTCAAGTGGGCCAGGAAGTCCAGTGTGGCTGCAGGACGCAAAGGTAATGCAGTGGGTTTATCTGCAATGCTCTTCTGTTCTGACTTTTGATAAATGCTGCTCTGTGCCCCTCTAATGTCAGCATTGGGAGCTATCCGACATCAAAAAGAACGTCAGAGTTTCACTTTGCACACAACACATAATGAATGCATTTTAAAAGCAGCAACACCAAAAACAGAAAGCCCACATCACCATATCCTCATAATTAAATACTGGCTAATTAGGCATGTGCACGCCCACATACACATGCATGTACATACAATAATCCTACATTGTGGAAAGATCAGTGATTTTCAGCTCACATGGATCATTATGTCAGCAGACAGATTTTTTTAAAGCTTAACTTGATTGCCAAGAGAGCATTTTTATATTTTTATAGCTGTAATCCGTCCTCAGTGGATTGAGATTGCAGGGTTATGTTGGTCGACCTGACGTGAATGTTGGTGTATCTATCTGTGTGTGAGTGGAGCTGTCTAATTTACAAATGTGCGTTACATAGAAACAGCAGCTGAAGTCTTCGCTCCCTGTTTGGTTTTCGTCTTTACTGACTTCGTCCTTGTTTGGGTTTGTATATGTTTATGGAAAAATCTTCTTAAATCACAGCCCGAGCCTCGACAGCTGTGCTCAGAAAATCATTTCGTCGTAAATGCTTAATCTTGGCTTTGAGATTAAATTGGTCTGCCTCCATCCTGCCAGCTCAATTTGATGTGTGTGAGATATTTATATGTGTTGGTTTTTCCGCAACTGACAAAATGCTTCACTACCTGTGGTGACAAAGAAGAGCAGAGAACATTATTTGTTGATTAGAGAAGGAGGTTATTCAGCAGTCAAAAAACGAACATATATATGATAAATCATCTGTGTTGACCCACAACTGACTGGGGCTGAGTCTGAGTCTCTTCCCAGGAAGATTTTATAATTTCCTATAAAAAACATAATATGTCTACTGGTAACCTCAGTAAAAATTGTTTACTGTTTACTACTGCTGTTTACCAATGCAAATGTTAAAGGTGCTAAATACAAAACACTGTTAGCAATGTCTCACTGTTGCCCTTGTTTGTACTCTTGGTGCCGTGTGCGTTGTTAGCCGTTTGCCACTGGTTCAGCCGGCGCCATGTTGAGAGCTGTGTGGAGACAATCCTGTAATTGTAAATATACTCAGAATTTTGGCATTTTAAAACCTTGAATTGTTGGTGGCCAGCTCATCTAAAAATGTAAAAAGGAAAGATTAAGAAAAAAAATAACAGAAAAATATTTTCCCAACCCTGTCATCATCTAATGACTCCTTACATGTATCTAGTCGCACCCTGAGAGTGTCTAGCAACCACTACCATAAAATACATACATTTTTAATTCAATTCAGTACATTTTGTATAGCCAAAATTACAAATTTGCCTCGGAGAACTTTAATCTGTAAGCACACATTGGGATCTTGTTCTGTAGCTGATTGTGTGTTAGCTGGTCCTGTTTTCAGTTATATTCCATATAATTCTGTTTTATTTTAGTAATTTAACTGCATTGTGGAAATAAAGTTGAACAGTTGGAGTTACTGCTTATTTTATGGAATAATTTTTTTGCTCATGCGATGACAGCACTAAAGGTCCCACAGCTACAAAGCTAACACTGAGAAGAGAAGCTAAGGGGAGAGGGGAGAGAAAAAAGGAGAGTGGGGTGAGGAGAGAGGAGTGAAGGGAGCAGAAGGGGAGGAGAGAGGAATGAGAGGAGGTGGGACTTGGAAACTGATGCTGGCACAGCAGTGCAGCATGTTAGCCTCCACCCCCTCTCTCATCACAACCCCTCCCATTCCCTTTCTCTCTGTCGCTCCCTCACTTATTTCTGGTCCCTCTCGTAATCTTTGTCCACTATCAAACCACAGAGAGAGGCTGGCAAGTGGGGGAGAGGGCTGTCTCTGGGTTTTCTTGCTGTTATTCTTCAAATCATGGGATAGAAATGGCATTTTTTTGTCCCAGAGGTTTTGTACTCAGAGTTGGACTATGACTATGGAGTTCTCGGTACACTTAACCTCCCATGTCCTCAGGGTATTACCACAGGAATAGTGTGTGTGTATGTGTGTGTGTGCATGAATGTGTGTGTGTGTGTGTGTGTACACATGTGTGTGCTTGTGTGTGTGTGTGTGTGTGTGTGTGTGTGTGTGCCCATCCAGCATGAGGTCTGCTTCTGATAGTCTTGAGTGTAGCAGCAGGAGTGGATCATCATGAGAGGGGGTCACCACCAGCGAGGCTGTGGGTGTCAGCACCTGTTCCAAAAACTTCTCAGCAAATGTGGCTGCTGCTTTGTTCGAGTTCGAGGTATGTCGATGCTCTTAAGGATTTTTTTGTTTTTACTGTATTTGTTTTTTGTGTGAAGTACGGTCCTATTGATTATAAATATTTGTGTTGCTTGTACACAACATTTAGTAACGTTAGAAGGTTGTTACTTATGTATGATACATCAAAGCCAACGGTGGTTTCTTTAAGTCTTAGTAAAAACCAAAGTACCTTTTTTCTACATGTTTTTTGAAACACTTTTATTAATCATTATTATGTTTTTCATTCATTTATCTCCCAGCCTCATTGTACTTGTCATACCAAGAGGCCAGCAGCATATGTAAAGAAGCTTTATGAACTTTGAAAAGCACAACATTAATCAGATTTATTATTATAAGCATAATCATTATTATTAAATATCCAGAAAACAAATAATGGTGTTGTTTGGACAAACTTGTAGGTTCCCTACTGTGCGTCCTTCACATACATTCTCTTTACATAATTAAAGAAAATGTGTTGAAGAAAAACAATTATTCACTCACAGATTACATTGTGGATGATACACCAACCAATCTTGCGAGAAAAAAAAAGAAATTCACTCAGTATCAGCTATGAAAAAAACCTTATTGCTCACTCACCCATAACTACGCTCGCTAAGGTAATTGTCTTTATTGTTATTGTGAATACATTAGCTTTCACAAGGTGATTGCTTGTATTCCAGGGCTCCTGGCTTAGATTTTCAATGCAATGTGTGCTCTGTTATTATCTCCACAAGGACAATCAAGCAATATCTCGCATGTGTGCGTGTGCACCTCTATGTCTGTTCACGGCTATTGTCACATTCTGGTGCAGCAAACTGCATATGATTTTGGGTGGCCAGTTATTGCTGCATGCTCAAGGCTCTCTCATAGTTGTAGGGACTCAAAACTCCTTTTCTTGTCTGTTGTATACTGCCATTGACTGCCTGCTGACTCCTCACTCACGTCTCGACTCTGTGTCATAGACACAGTGAAGGAAAACCACAGACTCTATGTTTATGGAGAAAACAGTTACTTTTATTGTTTGGCAACTAACAGCTTACTGAACTACACTGCATTGCCGCCACTCAACTGACGCTCAGATGCCACTTATGCTGGTCTGCGCCTAGAGACACAGATATTCGGTGCCTTTTTATTGCCTAAACAAACGCTTCAAGTCACATTTAAATGTCCATGAGAAGGAGCTGAGGCGCCAGCCTCTACAGAGCTGGTGAAGAAATCTGCATAGATTCATTCGGGAACGTATTTGTTGTATGAGATGTGCTGGTAAACAACTCGTCTGACTCTTGTAGATGGAGGGTTAGCCAATTGTAGGTTGTGTTTATTCAAGTAAACATTGCAGTAGTGGTCATTACAGACACACCTGGTGGACATCTGCACTCTACCAAATTTATCCTTGGGTATTAATAAAGTATCTATCTATCTATCTATCTATCTATCTATCTATCTATCTATCTATCTATCTATCTATCTATCTATCTATCTATCTATCTATCTATCTATCTATCTATCTATCTATCTGTCTGTCTGTCTATCTAATGAGTGCATGTTTCTGGTGTTGAATTGTATGTGTTTGTTTGTTTGTTTGTCAGTTACACCATTGTTTGCACTGTTGATGAAGATGCACAACAAAGACAAAACGGCTACTTTACTGATAGAAGGGTTAGCTGAAACGATGAAGCTCACCAGATTAATGTTGCTAAGTAGCTAAAGTGGTTGTGTATAGTGTGCTACAGCTTTACCTGTCAAGGGCTTTTTTCCCTGTTGGTTTTGGTTTATCTTTGAGAGGACGTGTGGTGTATGTATTTGTCATCCAAGCACAAAAGGCTTCACAATTTTTTAAATCAGCAGTCTGTGTTTTAAAAAATGTGATCTGGATCTCTGCAGTGTCTCTGAATATGCTGCTAATCTCTGAATCTCAGAAACAACTGAATTAATGAGTCCCTTTACTGACATTTCTCTGCCTGGAAAACTACACACACACACACACACACACACACACACACACACACACACACACACACACACACACACACACACACACACACACACACACACACACACACACACACACACACACACACACACACACACACACACTTGTCAAAATGAAATGTTCGGGTTCCTTTCCGGAATGTCAGAGTTACGGGTTCCGTTTTGAAATCTCGAGTTCCGTTCCAGAATTTCAGAGTTCCAGGATTTCTTGGTGCCAGAATGCACAGGTTACCTTCCGGATATTAAAAGTTTCTGGAATGTCCGGGTTCCGGAATATCCTGGTGTTGTCATGTTGAATGTCATGGTTCTTGAATGTTCTGGAATGTCCGAGTTCCAGAACTTAAGAGTGGTGGTGTCTGTAAACTTTCAAGTAGTGCAAGATGGCTAGCTTAGTAAGCATTAGCTTGGCTGCAAAAAATGTATTTTTTACAAAAGTAACCAATCCCTAATTGGTGGTAAAGCAAAACATAGTTTAAACAGAGAGTGATTTCTTAATCTGTACCCCTACAAAACTGTGACTCTGCTTCAGAGCAAAGGCAGCTGTACGCACACACACTTTTAAACATGCACAGACACACAACAATGTCCCATTACTGCCCCGACCCTTAAATCCGCTGTTGTTCCAGTTGCTCGGGGAGTGATTACAGAACAGCTCTTCCCTAAGCTGCGCTGCTCTGACAGACTGTGCGAATAGACGAGGTAAATACATAAAAATGAAAACAGTCCTTATATGAGATGCCTTGCTTTTCCACCTTTGTTCGAAACTATTATAACTTTTCTTTGGCATACACAATGCTACTATGATATGGCGTTCATATTGATGCAGTCTGACCCTTTCTGTCTGCTTGTGAGTTTGTGGATGAGTTAGCTTTCCGTTTTTAGAAAGCCTGTCAGTTACAATCAGGATAGCTGCTCTCCTTTTTCATCCAATCTATTTGTCTTTTTTTCATACTTGTTCTATTCTAGTGGTTGCAGGAACACTTTAGCTGGAGAGCCTTTTCTTTTATTTTCAAGTGTTTTTTTTCTGCAGTTTGGGGCTTTTTCCTGTGTGTTTTTGACTTTCTAATATCCCCACTACATCCCCTGAAGACTTCCTTATTATAATTCCTTCATTTTACAATCTCTCTTATGTGTTTCATTTTATTTGGCGTAATTTCCAACAGCTATTTATAAAAGCAGAGAAAGGCCTCCAGATAAAACATGTTTGAGGGAGCTCGCTTGGAAATCTACTTAAAAGTCCTGCCAACAAATCTCACTGTCTTATTACACATATCATCACTGAGGCTCAGAAACTGCCATGACTAACACTCCATTAGTCCACCAGTGTGTATGAGGTCATCACTGCCAGTATGCGAAGAAGTAGTCCTGATGACTAACAAGCACTAAAGTGTCCAGTACCACAGTGCATGTACAGAAGGTTATCTGTAGGCTCAGTCTTGCACTTTTGCATTTGGTGGTTGTTTTGTAGTTATTTGACGCTGGTGGAAGGGAGGTGGGGGGGGGGGGGCTGATCTTCATTTCAACTTTAAAACATTCAACAGGGTCTTTAGTCCCTACAGTAGAAGTGTCCAGCAGACGCTCTCTTCTGAGATAAGGCAAGTTTATTTATAGGGCTTCACATAATGTCTCAAACAGGACATACATATTAAAACATTAAAATACAAGTTAGAAAGAACTAAAATGACTTCCTCTGCCATCCCTTTATGTTACTGTTTACTCCCATGTCTGTCTAAAACGCCATCCCATTCTATTAATCAACATAATTAGCATTGGAGCTCTTGAGTTTTGGTTACAGTGACCTTTGACCATGAAATTCTAATGAATTTATTCTTGAGTCTAGCTGAAAGTCCGTGCCAAATTTGAGGAAATTGGCACCCTTAGAAATTGCGTCCAATAGAAATAGAATAGGAGTAGAACAAGCATTCCCATGGAAGTCAATGTAGCCAGAGTGCCAGACATTTTTCTATGTGCATCTTTTTCATTGCAACCGTTAACTTCCGCATGAACTAAACCGACTTACGGCACGTCACAGACTGACTGAGATGAGATTTTGCAGTACCATGGAGTAGTAATGTTACAGAGCAGAGAGCCAGAATAAGAAGTACAATTTAACAACGTAATTCTTCATCCACACATGATTCTCAGGATGTACCGTAACTGCAAGTTGTAAATGCAGTTGTTGATCAGTTGTTTGTTTGTTTTTTATCACCAATAGACCAAGTTCTTATGTTATGTTGAAGAGTGATGAACTCGCAGATAAATATCACCCACATTTTCAGGCCCCTCAGCTCGACCAAGCTGTAAGGGGTGATAGAGTAGTGAGAGAGAGAGTTTTTTTGAGGGTTGAGAACAATGTGAGTGAGAATCCACATCAGCAGCCTGCAGCGCTGTGGGAAAAAAAGAAAGAAAGAAAGAAAGGAAGAACGAAAGGAAGGAAGGAAGGAAGGAAGAAAGAAAGAAAGAAAAAAAAGGAGTAGATGTCCTGCGATACTGTGAAAAATGTAACTGGGTCAGTTGTCAACATGCAGGATGTATTTACATGTGATGTGAAGGGACATTAATCATAATCATTATTGTCATAGTTTACCAGTAAATACAAACAACCTAATAATGGCTCAGGTCACAGACTAAGAGCAAAGAACAAAAAGAGTAGACAAATCACAGGCATGATATACTTTATGATTTCTACACACACACACACACACACACACACACACACACACACACACACACACACACACACACACACACACACACACACACACACAGCAATCATACACTGTATAGATGATGAAATGAATCTTCAAATGCCAGTTTGATGTCACGTACTGAACCATTTTGGGATGCAGCAGTGGGAGCTGGCCATCAGATAGCAGGAGGCAGTTGTAGTTAGCATCAAATTGTTTTGCTGGAAGCAGCAATATATGAAAATAAATAGGACATACCAGTCTTACTTACATACCAGTGACCGTCAAGTGAACTGTCGAGCGACTGTCTGGAGTGGAATAAAAAAGACTCCGTATAGTTGATGTACAGAGAGATCAGACCCTGGCTTAACCTTCAGCTCAATCTGCTTTTCTTGTGTGTGTGTGTGTGTGGGGAGGGATGGGGGTGCGTGTGGCGTGTGGCGTGCGGCGTGCGTGCGGCGTGCGTGCGGCGTGCGTGCGGCGTGCGCGCAGCATGCGTGCATGCATGTGTGTGAACATGTGGGGTTTTAATTCTATTAATCTGTCACTCTCCTGGATTGATAAACTGTGCATCAGTCCTGTTTGTGCATGAGTGGATGCAGACAACATGAAAGTGACTGATTTATAGTTTTGGTGTTGACAGCGGGGTGGACTGAGAAGTATTTTCCTTGGCATTATTCCAACAGGAAGTGAAGCAGTCTATTCAACCCAAAAAATGACTGTGCTTGAATGCAATAATTATCATTCCCTCCATGAGCATGCACAGAATATGAAGCACCAACAGTAATAATCTCACATATACACACACACAATTGAAGGCCTGCCAGGTAACATGTGTAAAGCTTTAGCCATGCTTGGACTTGGTGAAATATCCTCACCCTAATCATTTCTGCTGTTGCAGACCATGACCATTTATGGGCTTTAGTGCAGGAAGATATAACTTGCCCAATCATCTACTTTAACAGAGAGTGAGACTTCCATTATTTGAATTAGGAAGCAGCACAAACACAGTATATGTTTTTACTCTCATCTAATGTTAATTATTATTATTCCATGTTTTATGGACAGGGGATAATACTAATGAAGAATAATCATCTTCTTCTTATACACATAATATTAGCTTTGTAGAAGGATTTAATTAACTTTATGCCTTGAACTTTAAATACACCACATTGTTTTTACCAATACTATGAAACCTAAAGTCTAAATGCTTTGATTGTTATTCTAAAGTACCAATACATCTGTTAATATTCACCCATCTGCTCTCTGTGATTTAGAGGATAGTTTAGTTTCTCAATATATCACATTAGACTATATTTTCCATTGATGAAATACTACTCAAAGAGATCAACTTCCAATTTACTTGTACAATTTTTATGTTGAAATTTACTATTCAGAGAGACTACAAAATACTTTTTTGTCAACTTCAAAATGTCTGAGAGGAGGACAGTTTTAACCACAAGAGTTTTTCTAGGATAGGTGTATCAATTCCTCTTACTGTTTAATTTTTTAATTGTTGAATTTTGTTTTATTACTGTTCTACTGTTTATTTATATTACTTGATTTTTAAAATCTCTATTTACTTTTGAGCAATGCTGCTGTAATCCTGTAATTTCCCTACTGAAGGACTAATAAAGGATTATCTAATCTTATCTTATGTGTGTCAGAGGCGGTTATACACGTTTAGAATGTTCAATTATGGTTTATTTTATTATATTTTTAAATTTTGATTTTAATTTTCATAGATTTAGTTTTACAGTAGTAGTAATAGTACAGTTGCTTTTGTTGAAGTCATGTGTAATGTCTCAGAAGTATGTAGCCACATACAGAAGTGTATAGGAACTGCCATAATGTTTAATCTTCATTATTTGTGTTACTATAGTTTTAGATATGAAGCAAGTATCAAGTCCGTTCTGTGATTCGATGTCATGAGAGCTGACTTCTGCAGTCTCCTTTTTTGGTGCTGATACTTTCTAGATAAAAAAAAAAATTAAAACTGAAAGGAATGTAATTTTATTTTTATATATTTTTTCAACCACATCATTTTTTTTTTCAACCAGGCAATTTTATTTCAGTTTAGTTTGATTAAAGGAAATTACCTTTATTTAGTTTCGGTTTACTATAAATATCCTACACTGCTTATTTCATTTGAACTCCTGCACATTGTCATCCTTCACAGCCTTTATTGGTCACTCAGTTAACTGTAGGATTAAAGCAAGTGAAATTATAAGATAAAATGGATAATTAAAGCCAGATGTCTTTTTTTTCCTTGCTCACTATCTATCTGCTCACTATGAATGTCTCCACTATGAGTAGGCGATGCTGTGTAGCCTTGTAATCATCGGATATGATTGAAGCTGAAGTAAAATCTGTTGCTTTAGTAGATTACATTAGAAAAAAAGAAAAAAAAAGAAAAAACAGAAACGACGCAAATAATTTTGTCACTTTCAATCAGTTTCCCCTCTCACATATCCAACTGTTTAGTGCAATTCACTGCCTGTGACCTGCCGGTGCCTCAGTGCAACAGACAGGATTACTGTCGGGGAAACTGACCCTTTGCTAATGTTTAGTTCCTGTTTTCTGCCTTCTCTTCCCATCTGGGTAGGTGTCTTGTCTGAGCCAACCGGGTTGCAGAAAGAATTAAACCCCACCGAAGCTTAATCCACGCTTCAATCTGTATGCAGTAGAGATTTTATGTGACACATGAAACATTATACAAATCTGCTGCAGTGATATGTCGAAATGGTCACAGAAAATAATCATACTGAAATTTAAATTGGACTTTACTCTCCACTATACTATTTTTATGGACAGAAAGGTTACACAAGAAGAAAATGTTCATTTTGACGTCCATAAATCCTGCAGGATGCATTCACAGCATGCATGCTAGCAGGCTGAGTGCTAACACTTGCTGCAGTCCGGATGGTGGTCCAGCTGTTGCTCTGTGGGAAAATGACACATTACATAAGTGTCTCAAGCAAACATGACCAGCTGAGTCGCTCAGCTCAGCGGTGATTTAGACGTCACAATGACCATTATGCACCATTAAGGGTGAGTTCATAGAAAGCGCTGATGTGTTTGTAGAAAAGCCTGCAAAAAGGTGCACTTTTTGTACCATTTCAACAGATGGTGAGTTGGTTGGTCATGATAGATAAAGAACAAGGAGACCAGATGTCTGTCTGTGTTTAGGATGATCGCATACAGTATGTGTTGGTGTGGACACCTGGATGTTTGCACCAAATAATTCTGTTGAATTTGTTATTTCATGATCTTACTTGACTCGCAAAGTTGAAGACATGGTGTCAGAAAGTAGTTTTGGGTGAACTAATTCAGACATTTTATTGTTAATTGGAGGGAGGTTGTTGCACTCTCTTCTTAATGATGCACGGCGGTCTGGGACAGTGCTTGTTGGCAAACCAAAGTGTTGGTTTCCATTTTGAAAAAGGGGGACTGAATGGTGGGCTTAAATTATCAAACAACTCAGCCTCCGTTGGAAAGTTTATACCAGGGTGCTAGGAATTAGTTTTTTTGGTGTTTGTACAATACTTTGGTTTATGAATAAATACCTTAAAAACCAATGACATTCCCATCATCCTGTACCTTGTATTTGAAGCTAAGTACCAACTGTTAGCATCACAGTGACCCTCCTCTCTTCTCTTCGTTATAAAGATGAACTTGCGTTGTTCAATACCAGGTAATAAATTAGTTTGATAATGGTCTTATTTGAATTCAACCTACTTTACTTATCAGCAGCACTGTTCAGTCAGAGAGACTTTTGTCTGGCATCCTATTAACATGATGAATGTAGAGAACAAAAGATCATCACCAATGCCGTGAACAGGGAACTTATTAATTGTGCGACTGGGGAAGGTAGTGCTGCTCGACGTGATATAAAAGGCAAAATGAAATTAATAAGTGAGAAAAGCACATTATTTAATATTTTACTGCCAAGATGGCTTTTTGTTTAATGGCAGTATCGGGCAGTTTTGGCAAATGGATGACCCAGATTTCCACTGGCTTCTTGAAAGCTTGTTATTATGATTACAGCTTACATAAATGTGCTGACAGGGAATAGTTGCTTTTGGCAAGAGTCCAGATTTACAAAATGAGCCTCCTGAAACTACACTTTGCTACGATCAGCAGAACAGAGTGAAACATTAATAGGGGGCTTGGTTAAAATAGTGTGGTAGAGGATTTTGTACCAGTTTCCATAGTCAAAAGACTTAAAGCTGGACACAAAATGCAGCTGTGTTGTAAAAGGGTGACAGCTTCAGTGTTGATCCAGCCTGAGTTGTGGATGAATTCAGTGCAGATGTGATGCGTTCAGTTGCATTGCTTTCCTTTTAAATAATTTGAAATGCTTTATTTTAACTGCCTCTTCCCTGTATCATTGTTTCTTATACATCTTGCACTGCAAATACTTTGAACAGAATCAGACCTTTGGTCGATATCAGCACATTTTTTGGTTTTAATACTGTAAATACATTTTCTATTTTAGAAAATGTATCACCAATACACGCAGTCAAGCGGACTTATATAATCTCCACTTAAACATATGAGTCCTTTGTGAGAACAGATTTAAATTAATGTTGGACCGGTGAGTACAGTAGCTGCAGCTACTAAAGTTACAGTCAAAGCTTAACACAGGAAATTGACCAACATTTTTGTGCAGAAATGTGTCTGCAGTATCTGACCTAAGAGGATGTACCCCTCAATTAGCTGCTGTATGTTAACCCACTCCTTTTCCTTCTCTCTGCAGCAGAGTCGTACTCTGCGGCGGGCAGTACCGGCAGCATCACCCCATCAGTGGGCCCTGTTCCCCACCAGGCCTCAGGCAGCTCCAGCCCCTGCTCGCACTCCTCGTCTGGAGGATCACGGCACCCTGTCAGCACTATCAAAAAATGGCTTACCAACCCCGTCCGCAAGCTGAGCTCTGATGCGAGAGCAGGAGTGGGAAAAGTCGAGAAGCAGATGAGCAGGTCAGACAGGAGGCCGCCGCCTTCGCTCCTTTCCCTCAGTGAAACTCCTCCGAGGCCTCTGGATCCGCAGGACAACTCTACCAACCTCCCGCCAGGAGATGCGGTGAGACTTATAGACAGACTGCTACGTTTATACCGCCTGAGGAAATGCATTTTATGTTCTTGTTTGTAATGGTTGTTGTGTTTATGTTGTATAGGTGTGGACAGACGGTCTGTTGAGTCCTACTCCAACACAGCCGCCCTGTCAGAGCTACCTATCGGACCTCCTGCAAAGCACAGACACTGTCTGTGCCACAGACAAGGCACAGACTCCAGTAACGTCTCTATTCTACTCTATTCTGTCCATTCTGTTCTATTCAAAGGTCTCAGCAGATAAAATGTTGTTGCAAAAAATAATAACGCAAATAACAACATAACGCAAATAGTCTGTGGTGCAAAAAAAAATTGAGGAACATATTGCACATGTCACTGCTGCGATGGCTTGAACTTAATGTAATAGTATTTTTTAATTACATTACAGAACAAAGTACTTGAGTGAAAATAAATAATGCAAACTATTCAAGTCAGAGGTGCTCTTACCACTCAATTCTTCTCTCTCCTCAGTTATTGTAATTATTTTATTAGAGCCTCGCTCGTCATCCAACCTTTAGCTACTTCAGGACTCATAAGTTATTGATGTATAAATTGCGGAAACACACTTAAATGTCGAGACAACTCACTCTGAAGCCATAAATTATAAATATGCACATCCTACACCATGTTCAGTTTTATTGGCATTTGAAATACTTCCTATTTGACTTCCACCAATTAAGAAGATTAATTAAAAGGAAAAGCACATTTTCCCATTTTACTGCATAATCATAAACACACACAATCTGTTTCCAGTCTTGAACACACACAATCATATACCGGTACTTTTCTGGTAACCCATCACTAGTGAATACTCTTTGTAAGGTCCCGTGGAGTGAAATCTATCCTGTGGGCTTTTCTAGTTGGCATCTGGAAGTAATTAACGAGCAAAGCATTCTGAAACAGGCTGAAACAGGTTCAGGGTTGGGGGGTGAGAAGTGTACTTTTACGACTCCCATGCAGCCCAAGCAATAAAGAGCTAATTAGCCAAGGGTCAATCCAGGGCCTCCTCATTTTCCCCCTCGTCCAGCGCGGCATCAATCTGTAGTTCCTTCCTTTCTCGGGCAGCAAATGCTCCAGTTCCTACAGCATTGTTTGACATTGTTCTGCTTGATAAATGACTGTACTCACTTTCAGCCTTTCTCACTTTAATGGCCCTTTGGGACAATTTTATTTCATAGACAACTGCCGATTTATGTTTATTTTGTTTTTCAACCATTTAATATTGCTCTGCCCAGGTCAGGGCTTATCGTCTATTAAAATGAATAATTTCACATTTGGAAAGTATACCTGTTTGCTTTCTTTCTGAGAGTTAGGGGATTGACACCACTCTCACTTCTGTATGGTATATATAACCCTAAGAGGCAGTTAGCTTAGTTCAGAAAAAAGGAACAGCGAGCCTGGCTCTGTCCAAAGTAAAACAAAACTAGCCCAAACCAGCACCCAAAGTTCACCAATTGGCGCGTTACTTCTGGTTTAGTTATTAAATACATAAACTAAAGTATAAAATGACAATTCCTTTGTAAACAAAGAAAATGTAACTATTTCTTGCCTGGGAGCAGTAACTTCCTGGGGCTCCGGCACTTAGTCCAACACATAACTTCCCCTGTTTCCAGTCTTTATGCTAAGCTAGCCTAAATGGATATTGGCTCCAGATATCAATCCTACAGACATGAGAGTGGTATCGATCCTGTACTCTAACCCTTGTCAATAATAATATTTCTTAAAATACGGAACTATTCCTTCCTCAGAGAAGCTAATGGATTTTATCTGATGAGAAGTAACTGTAAGAGAGAAGGAAACATTTAAAGCAACAAGCAAGCTAAGTACTTTTTTAATGGGTTTTGACGAGATCAGAACCAGAGGGGAGATAAAGTTTGAATCAGCCTCAGATGCTTCACATATGCAGGATGTCTGCTGGTTGAAACCACGGACAGTCAACTCAGGCAGAGCAATAGAGCAAAAACATAGAGCCTGAAAATAAACGGAGGGCATATTTTACCTACAAACGGACTCAGCAGAAGGATTATAATCTAGTGCACTGAGTCAGAGCACAAATTGTATTGACACTACAGTATGTCAAGAGGATTGCAGTGCATGTCACATTAGATTATACTGCTTTTAGTTAAAGAGAGATATGTGTTATACAACAACTCTACATGCCCGACCTCTTTTATCTGACTGGACAAATTGTTCAAATGTTGCTCATTATTCAAGTTCATCTGTCATGTCTGACTCTGCTTTTCCAAATTCCTCTGCCCAACAGGCTCCTCAGCATCAGAGAAACATTAAAAAGTGATTACTACTCTCAGGTTACTTGGGATTTGGGAAGTGGCATGACTTTCCAATAGGGATCATAAAAGGAAACATACAATTACAAATTACTCCGCTGATATGTTTTCCAGGATTAGGACCCTCTCAACGTTTCATACTTCCGCAGATGTGGGATGGCTGGTTCAGAGGGCGATGTAGATGAAGCTCAATGATTTTAAGTTTGTGTGCTTGATGCCAAGTGGTCAGACATCATTCAAGTAAAATGACTAATACAACAGTTAAGGGATGCTCCATTACAAGTTAAAGTTCTGCATTCAAATTCCTCCTTAAGTACAAGTACAGAAGTATTAACAGGAACATTTAAAAAAGGAAAATCTATGTTGAAAAAGGGCCCCAGTGACTAACATATTATTTTATTATATGTACAATATTATTATATTGGATTGCTCATACTGTTTCAATGTGTAAACTGCATTTTGACCTGGCGGTTAAAAATCTTTTTTGTCTGACTTCTTTGTACTTCTAGCTAATGGATTTTACCTCCTTACCTTTTGAGTGCAAATCTGTCTTTGGTTCAACGGCTAACAATTTATAGATATATCCATTTTAACAAGGGGCCTTATAGTTACTTACACTGCTTTGTAAGGTAGTCACAAGGGTCAATAAGTGTAGGAGATATTGGTTTCATCATTAGCAATTAATTGTATTTTATAAGCTCAACATGGGTTTTCAATTTTTTTTAAGGGAAAATTGTAATCTGAAAAATAACTATATTACAGAACAGTACTTGAGAAAATGTACCCTCCACTGTGCCTCACAGATCCTGATGCCACTTTGTCTGACTCCTCTTACATAATGTTTTAGTGATGTTCACTTAAAGCTGTACTGTCTTGTTTGTGTGTTTTAGAGTCACAGGTCCAGCATCAACACTCTCCAACGGGAAGATGGCGGCACTGTGACTGATGACTCAGCGAGCCAGTGGTCTGCGACAGTGGACAGCGAAGAGGAGAGAAACATTGCGCTAGAGAAGAGCATGTAGGTGTTAACCTCTACATTAAAGGAGTAGTACAACATTTTAGGAAACACTGACTACAAGAAGTCACTGTGCTTGGCAAATTTAAATGTTCACACTTAGACAAATGGGATTTAATGTACCAAGACTCTGTGAGCCTGAGATGTGCTGCGTGGCAGATTTAGTCTCTTTTGGACATGAGCCAGGCTAGCTGTTTCCCATTTATAGTCCTTATGCTAAGCTAAGCTAAATGTCCCTGGCTGTAGCTTGATGTTTACAATTCAGACTTGAGAATGGCATCAACCTTCTCATCTAACTTCCAGCATGAAATCAATAAACCATTTCTCCAAAAATGTCAAACATCCTATACTTTGTATGCAAAATGTACATTTATTTGTCTAATTTCCTTATTTGCTGTTTCAAAATCTCTCTCAGATATGTCCTGACGGAGCTGATAGAGACTGAAAGGTTGTATGTGGAAGATCTTGGACTCATAGTGCAGGTGTGTCCCTTTTTCAGCTTTTAAATAATCTGCTTATGACATTTCTGGAAAACTGAGATCACTTTATTAATAACATGCTGCAAAATTCACATCTCAAAAGAGAGGAGTTCTAGTTTCTTGTGTGTGTGTGTGTGTGTGTGTGTGTGTGTGTGTGTATGTGTGTGTGTGTGTGTGTGTGTGTGTGTGTGTGTGTGTGTGTGTGTGTGTGTGTGTGTGTGTGTGTGTGTAGGGGTATATGGGCACTATGGTCAATCAAGGAGTTCCAGAGGACCTGAAAGGAAAGGACAGGATTGTGTTTGGAAACATCCATCAGATCTACGACTGGCATAAGGAGTGAGTGTGTGTATGAATTTGAACAATCTCTTACAGTGAACACATTTTTGTTGAGGTCCTCATGTTTCATGGTGGTTCAGTGTTTGTCACGTCCCCTGTGGCTGTTTGTTTCCTGTGTGTGCCTGTGTGTGTGTGTGTGTGTGTGTGTGTGTGTGTGTGTGTGTGTGTGTGTGTGTGTGTTTGACTAGATGACTGTTCCTTCCTGACCTTCTCTGCTTCATGTCACACAGTTATTTCCTGGGAGAGTTGGAAAAATGTGTTGGTGAGCCAGACAGCCTAGCCCAGCTCTTCATCAAACATGTGAGTCTTCAGACCACTGAGTTACAAATGTGGATGACAAGTTTCAGTTTGACTGAAGGTCGCAGCCATATTACAGACACTCTGACTGTGTGTGAAGCCTTGACCCCCCCGCCATCCAGATGTGTCTTTGTGTTGCAGATCTGCATCTGTTTGTCTGCAGGGTCAGCTGCAGAGTGAACGGTCTTGTTAGCATCAGCTCTCATAGCCAATAATCAGTGTAAAAGATGCTCTGCAGAGACCGTGTGAAAATGAGCTGGAATTACAGATCTCAGAGCTCTAAAGAAAGTACTTAGGCTCAAGTTTTTCATCTGTGGTTGTTTAACACAAAACTTTGAGAACGTTACTCCACAGCATCTTTAACTGGTTATGAAACAATCTCAATATAACTCACTAACTATGACCTACTTAAGCAAACAAGACCATAAGTGAAAAGATTGGCTCTTGTTCGATATAGTTATTCTTAAACAGACAAAATGATTCATAGACCCAGATCCAGTGCTGCTTTCAACCTGCAGTCGGAGCCCCTAGCTGGAGATGGAGAGCTGTGCAGCCTGCGGCAGCAGCAGCTGCAGCAGCTGCAGCAGCAGCATCTCCTCCTCCGGCCAGCAGCAAAGCTTTGTCTCACTGCTTTGCCGGTCGCTACAAACACCACGCTGCTCGAGGCCCACACTGTATTGCTGGGCATAAACATAGATTAATTAAAAGACAATGATCACATGGATTCAGTGATGTTAAAATGTGTATTGACACTGTATAAGTCAGTATATAGTCTCATCACAGCGGAAATATAAACTACTGGGAAAAACTGTTATGATTTGGCAAAGCTTTTCCAGCTCAGCGTCCATATCTGCTTCACCCACTGAAGCGTGCTGAATAAAAATAACAGCAATTTAAACCGTTCTTTCTCAGCCACTGGAACTATTTAATGAGGCAAATGTCCTGCACTGTTTTAAATAACTCCCTGAAAAACTATTGAGGGGAACGGAAACAATACAAAACTGAGAGGAAACTAAGAGTCGGAGCAGAGGAGGCTTAGTTGTTCCTCTGTCAGCTTGTCACGCGGCACCTCACTCATAGATTATTGGGAATATTTGTCATAATACCTCTCTCTCTCTCTCTCTCTCTCTCTCTCTCTCTCTCTTAAATTCTTAAATTTCCAGGAGCGGCGTCTTCACATGTATGTGGTTTACTGTCAGAATAAACCCAAATCAGAACACATTGTCTCTGAATTCATTGAAACCTACTTTGAGGTCAGTTGACTTTTATACTAGTCAATTTTACTGACGTTCTTTAAAAACTTGTTTCTAGTTATTCTGAGAATGTTCTCTCTTTCTATGTCACCTGACAGTATCTCAGGCAGCTCTTGGGTCACCGGTTGCAGCTCAATGATCTGCTCATCAAACCTGTTCAGAGGATCATGAAGTATCAACTACTGCTGAAGGTTTGCAGTTAAACAAGACTGCGTCTGGCAAAGACAAACTGCTTGATAAAAATCTTACCAGGAATTACAATTATTAATCTTGTGGCCACTTCAATAAAGTGTCTTTGCATCATGATTAGATCTAAATGGTGTTTTCTCCTTTGCTTTTTAATTCTAATGGTATTTTTTACCTTTGCATTTCAAAATGATTCAAACTCTCAATAAACCTCTTTCTGACTGCCAGGACTTCCTGAAGTACTACAGCAAAGCAGGAAGAGATGTTGAGGAGCTGCAGGTATGAATACACATACAGTCATCTGCCAGTTTATTAGGTACACATCAAGCCAATGCAGCCTAATACAATACAAGTCCGACGGAAATCCTACCTTTGTTGCATTGCAGCCACTACTATAATGTTTAGTTGTTAGTAAAATGTTTAACTACAAAAAAAAATGGAACATTAAAACCTTATAACCATAAAGGTACGATTTGTTGCAGGGCTGTCATATTTGACTGCATTAGTTGTTGCGAGATGTACCTAATACAAGTTTAACTAAATGTGTAAAGTACTATTCTGCATATCACAAAATGATGTTTTCACTGATTCTCCTCCGTCCAATTCCTCTCATCAGAGGGCCGTGGAGGTGATGTGTTTCGTGCCAAAACGCTGTAATGATATGATGAATGTGGGCAGGCTCCAGGGTTTTGAGGTGAGATACTGATTATTTCCCCTCCGTCATCACAGATGAAAAACACATCCGGGTTGACTTACAGTGTATGACAATGTTTGTGATGAACACACTGTTTCAGGGTAAAATCACGGCTCAGGGGAAGCTGCTGCAGCAGGATACCTTCTCTGTCAGCGAGCAGGAAAGCGGCTTTCCGTCCAGAGCAAAGGAAAGGAGGGTCTTCCTGTTTGAGCAGCTGGTCATCTTCAGTGAGCCAATTGATAAGAAAAAGGGCTTCTCCTTGCCAGGGTACACTTTTAAAAACAGCATCAAGGTGCGAGTATAACTGAATTTTAAAGTATCTTCTAAAAAATCTCTGGGTGAGTGTTTTTTTCCTGATGTAAAACAAGGATTTTTTTGTGCTTCAGGTCAGCTGTTTGGGTGTGGAGGAGCACTCAGAGAATAATCCATTCTGTCTGGTCTTGACCTCCCGTGGGACGGATAGCAGTGTGACACGCTTCATCATGCAGGCATCATCTCCGGAAATACAGCGAGCGTGGCTCGATGACGTGGTCCAGATCTTAGAGACTCAGAGGAACTTCCTTAATGGTTACAGAGTTCAGCGTTTCTTTAATAAATCCACAAATTCATGAGTTTGGTGCGTTTGAGTGATGTGACGTCTCTTCCTGTCCACTGCAGCCCTTCAGTCTCCAATAGAGTACCAACGCAAAGAAAGCAAGTCAAACAGCCTGGGCAGGAACGTAAAGTCTCCAACTGCGTCAGCATCTAGCCTGCGACCTCACTCCTCTGCATCCATGGAACGACGCCAGCAGCCCTGCATGCTGTCTTACAACACCTCCCTGCCCTCTCTGCATCCACCGCACCACAGCCCGGCCTCGAAGGTGGTGAGTGTGCAGGAGCACTCTCTTGTTTAGAATATACATGCACTTTGATATATTCCTTACTTCTCTGATATCCTTTTTCTTTGATTTATCTCTCTCTCTAGCTCTCTAATCCCTGTACTGCCACACCTGAAGCAGCTCTGCCTCCACTTCCCTCCCACCTGCAGCTCAGTTTGTGCACCAATGGCCTGCCACGCTGCAGCCAGCAGAGCATGCAGGTACATCAGTCTTTCTCCACAAAGCAGTAAAAGGTGTATTGGAAGTAGTAACATTTGGACAGTTTAAAGATATTTATGTCTGGTTCTTGTTTACTTCAAACAGGTTTATTATATATATGTTTAACACTGTGAGCACCACAACTACGTTCCATTCTGTAAAGGGAATTTAGAAAATACTTTTTTATCCAGCATTTTAACCTTGCTGTAGTGATTTACTTCAGTGTGTGGTCAGTAGAGTCAGTACACTGTGATATTTCTCTCTGGTGTACTTACAAGTGCAACACAGGACATGTCTTCCTTTACACATGAAAAAAAAAACAGAAAAGGAAGTGAAATGCTGTTCTATTTCATCTCTACTGACAGGCAGAGTTTCACACTATACCTTCCATCTTGCGCTTCCGCAGGTTAAGTATTTATAATAACAAAGTCGCTTGTGACCTTGGATGACCCCAAGCCGGGTATAACTTCCGATGTCATCCTGAGATCAGTCCTTTTTCATCTTCTCGCGAAGCCGGCTAACTATTACTACATATAGCACTAGCGAAAGCTAAACTTGTGTGAAAAAAGCTCGTCGCCGTAGCCTTGTGACCACGGGTCACAACCGTTTGGCTCTTGTACTTCAAATGTATTTTGTTGATACACAAAGTAATATAGGGTATTTTATTTAGACAGAACGATTTTTTTTATCAGTGTTCTCCTCACAAGATTGACTGTTTAGGTCAATCTTCTTGTAACACTGGTAGTCTGGTAGTATAAAGTAAGAATGTTTTTCAACTATTTGAAGTTGCACATTTGACCTCACAAGTATTTTTAAAAAACTTTAATTTTGTCCTCTCAGGTTGTGACTGCCAGTTTCCAGGCGACCGCATTAGACAAAGGTGCACATCGATCAAACAATCTGGATCAGCTGGAGGAGAGCGAGCAGTAAAGACCCGCGGAGACAAATTAATTCACTTTACCTTTCTGATGTAGTGTATTGTATTGTATATGTATATATTTCTTACTTTTTCCATTGAAAATTTCTTGGATGGATATTTTTGTAATGCTTGATATTTTCAAGAGGGACCACTTCCATTTTACTCAAATCCCTTCACGCAGTCATGCTTCGAGCTTCACCGTCTGAATCCATACAAGTTTTGTCTGTCTGTGCGTTCCCTGCAGATTAGCACATAGCTATGTTTTCACTCTGGTGGGCTATTTTAACCCTATCATTGTTAGACTGTTGTCTGAACAAAACACATTAGTAAACTCACAAAGCTCACGTAATAATGAAGCAGACAAAGGAGAAAGGGACCGGAGAGAAAACAGAGGTGCTTCCCTGTTGCTGTCATCTTGAATGTAAATAATCTCATGTGGGATCGTATCATTAAAACTCTTTGACTTTTGGTGGCTTGATACACAAAAAATTAAAAAATAATGCTACTCAGTTATGGTCGTTATAATTTTCCTAAAAAAAACTCTGAAAAAACTTTCAGAGCGACTTCATTTTGCAGCATAAAACACTTTCTCACATGTCTACCAGTCATGGACCCCCAGCCCTCCTTCATGGGAGCAAAACACCAGTCTGTGGTTGCTTTGTGTTCCTTAGGGTCATTTTGCATGTTTTGTTAGTTGTCGTGCATCTTCCTCTATTTGTTGTGCAACAGTTAGCATCTTTTGAGTTTTACAGCATGTTGTGTCTTGTGTTGTTTTGCATCTTCTTGTAGTCATTCGTAATCTTCTTGGGGTCACTGTTATCGTTTTGTGTGTCTTTGTAGTTGTTTGATTGACTTTTCAGCAAGAAATATTAACATCCTTCTCAAACAATGCATTGATGCATTCCCAGTGTACTGTAAATATAAATAGACACATGGACACTTTGGAGGATATGAATTGGACAATGACATTGTCTACAGTAGAGGTCACTGCAGGAAACCATGAAAATGTTTTTTCCATGATGCTTCGGTAAGGAGAATGGAGTCTGCTGATATTTTCTCTGTAAATGAAAGTGGGTCCTGTAAGTAATTTTTACGTCAGAGGCCCTGTTGGCACCCAACATACCTTATTACAACTTGCAGGGTATCCATACGGCTTTCTTTGCCTCAATTCATATTTAAACAGTATATCTTTTATTTAAAGTGTGTTTTATTTGAAGAAAAATAGATTAGGGACATTATTTAAAATGGAACAGTGAACCTAAAAATCACCCTTTGTTGGAATTGATGAAATACATTGTCAATTTAGTATTCCCTCATTAATATCAGATTTTATAATTTATAACTGATTCATAGAAATGAACATGCTTGAACAAAGTACTGTAAAGTTCCTGTTTGTATCCTCAGGCTGATGACATTGCGGTCCCAAGTGTTTTTGTAAAGGACTGCAGCTCTTCAGCACTCCAGGTGAAAGATTTTGCTGCAACACACAATGCATGACAGGTTGATTGTGACTGTATGACACCTCATGTCCCAAAGGCTCACGTCTCATTTACACTATGCTGTAGTGCAGTTTGCAGTTGGAGTATCACACTATATATTTACTGCACATGCACACCTACCTGCCTTCTGTGCACTGCTCAACATGAATACTATGTAGTTCATGTAAATATGTTGTAAATTAACATTTTCTTAAAGTCTCACATCCTTTGAATACTTTTTATATTACACGTGCATCAAGGAGCTTCACGGTGACTCCGTGGTCACAGCTGTCACCTCACTGCAAATGTAACCTGCACTTGATTTAGTTGCCCTCATTCTTGGAGTCACACAATAATGACTGACATAGTGAACCAATATGAAAGATTATATGAAGCCAAGACTTAATGATGCAGCTGCCAACTATTGCATTTGACAATGAAAAAACAAAACAAAGTAACTTAATTAAATATATATCCCACAGTAGATGTGGAATATAAACTGAATCCTGTGAAAAAGTAACAGTCCAACATATGACCTTTGCTTAAATACATTTTTTTTAATAATAAATAATGATAATAAATAAATAAACTTTTAGAGCTTAAAAGTGATGCATTGAGACACACTTCACTCTAATGACTTAACATGTCCCTTCTCCCACCCTGGGCAATGAAAGAGAGGAGGTTCAACAGACATTTTAATGTCAAAATTTGAACTAAACAAAAGAAATGCTCATAATGCCGTGACCAGACGACTCACACCAGTGGTTTTTGGTTGAAACAGGCAAGTTAATTGCTGTTCTAACACAATGAAGATTACCGTTTCAATAGAAAAAAAGGGTGTTCAGCTCAGCTATCGATCTGTCAACCGTTACAAATCTTAATAATAGAGTTTGAAGTTTTTGAACACACAATTACACAAAACCTTTTATAATACTGTCACTGATGACGTTTCAAATTGACTCTTCTCCACAGAGCTCACATTTTGGTAAACATAAAGAACGCAGCATGACTGACAAGAACTTCACAGAAAGTGGTTAAAAAATATTCTTCTAGAGATAAAAAACAAAAATACATCAGCTGATAAATCTCTGGGATCTCTTTGCTAAGAAATAAACATGAACTAAATTTGACTTATTAGGAAACAAAAGACCCTAATGAGGATAAGCGGTTCAGATAATAGATGGATGGAAACGAAAGAGTGATACAAGGGCGCCATCTGAAGGCCATGGTGTAAAACAACAGCATCATCACATCCGGCATAAGTGTCTCAGTCATCGATGTACGACTCTCCACAGAGTCGTATAAAAGCAGGATCTTCCCTCCCCGGGGGTTCAGTATCTCATCTCGTCTCATTAATGACGTTATCTTAGTTTTCTTCTCGTGCTCTGACTACTCATTCTGTGTTTCAAGATGTTTATTCATCACCAAACTCTCTTTAATTCTGTCTCGGTGTACCTGTTTTTTTTCCTTTCTTATCTTATAATGGAGGAAAATTAAACATGCACTTTGGTTCATTCAACTTCTTGTTTTAGGCAGCATGTAAAGATTCAAATCACTTCCATTGTCATTCATCAGCCAGACAGCAGAAAACAAAAAAAAAAACAAGGCTGCTTTCAGATCAGATGACAACAGATTCTCCTCCACAGACGAGACAATTCACTCAATAGGGACATATGGGATTCTGGGTAAAGAGGATGGGAGGCAAACCATAACACAAAAAGATAAAACACGCAAAAGCCAGCAGCCAAACCTTTGGCACAACCAGCCAGGCACAGAACGCAGGTGGAGCAGTTCTGAATGCGTTCTTCGTGTGGCATTGGGGGATAGAGTACCTACGGCCTGCTCTGTGTCGACAGTCACTTTCTGGGAAGTATTTTCTTGTCCTTGTTCTCAGGCCCTCAGACGTCCCTAATGCTTCTCCAAGCTCAGTCTTTTGTTTGGGATAGTGCATGTTGTGGGAGGACACATGAACCTCTGCTCACATTAGCCTAGAATGACAACGAACTGACCCAGACTGGAAAGCTGCTACTTGTTGGGTTTCCCAAAGCTTGCTGTCTGTGCGAGAACAACTCGAGGATGTATAGCCAGATAAGGTTTAACAACAAAAGAAGTATTGAAGTAATCACGATGACGCTGTGATTTAACTGGGACTTTGTCTACAAGATGATATGTTTGTTACTACAGATAATTCGGGTTCTTTAATATCTGGCTATGAGGACTTTTTTGCACTGACAGTATAAACATGCTAAAACTCCGATGATAGCACGTTTTTTTCCCGCATCAATAAAAGGCAAACCAAAGTGTGTCTGAAGGCTTATCTGAAGGGACGCGGCGGAGGAGAACTTCTTTGGCAACTCAGAAGAGCAGAGGAACCCTCAAGAGAAAGAGGACAGGAGCTAATTATGAGTCAAACACTGAAATCGGTTCTTGAAGAACAGGAGGCCGTTTTTCGTGTGTGTGGCGTCAGAGGAGGCCGGCGGGTAACGGAACTTGGCGTAAGTCTTGTCGCTCTCTGATTGGCTGACCCAGGGAAGCCTGATTTTGGTCGCATGGTTGACAATGACATCGTCACAAGAGCCCACATGGAGAGATCCCAATCCATCGATGAAAAACTCTGCAAAGCAAACGTAAACTAAATGTTAATTGACTTGGTTGATTAACTTCTTCAAACTTACTCAGTGGGCCAGTCAATAAAGGTTTCTATGGAAGCCCATTTCCAAAACACACAAAAAAAGTCATAATTATAATTATGAGATA
Organism: Clinocottus analis; assembly: GCF_023055335.1. NCBI lineage: Eukaryota > Metazoa > Chordata > Actinopteri > Perciformes > Cottidae > Clinocottus > Clinocottus analis. The sequence goes on along the minus strand of NW_027176042.1, from coordinate 12,298,124 downwards.
ATAAATTCGAAATTATGAGATAGTAAGTGCACATGCGCTGCTTGCTCCGTCTTCTCACGTCTCTTCATCCCCTCCCTAGTCTAACCATGCAAACTATGCTAGTGTAACTTTGAATGTTTTAGCTCAACAAATAATAGCATTGCTTTTAATGTAGCTGTTGCTGTGTTTCTCAAAGTGGGCGACCGGTAAAACAGACTGCACATAGCGGAGTTTGAGGGACGTTAAGAGAACATTTAACGGTGTTGACTGTTGATGGCGGAGCCTGCGGCCCACAGTAGCATGTGTACTGTCCACGAATAAACCACACAATGAGCAAGATAACGTCTCGTAGCTTTCCTGACCAACGGTCGCTACAATATGCTACAATATGCTACAATATGCTAAATGACAAAGGACAACTCGGTGCACAGTTACAATATGTGTGTTACTTTACAACACACTGCATTAGCGTTAGTAGGACATCTCGGCTGTGATGACACCACACACACACACACACACACACACACACACGCACACACACACACAGACATATATATATATATATATATATATATATATATATATATATATATATATATATATATATATATATATATATATATATATATATACATATATCTTTGTAGCTGCACTGTTGCATTAAATGGAAATATTCATATTATCTTTTTGCAATTATATATATATATATATATATATATATATATATATATATATATATATATATATATAATTAGGATATAATTATATAAAATTACAAAAAGATAATATGAATATTTCTACTTGCTGCAACAGCGTAGCTATAAAGACATGAAGACAGGGGGAAATAGGAAGATCTTAACTAAAAGCAAAGAGGGGAGAAATTGGAATCTGGATGTTAGGGATTATAGATTATATTGAAATTGAATTACATTTAAGTTAAAAGCATGCATTTCATTTAACTATCGCAAAGCTGATTTTGCTACATGGCATATGCTGACAAGAACATTTTAGAGTCTAATTTCTTATGCAACAATTATGATATGATACTATCTTTATAATTAAAATGAGATATGAATCTTTGAAATAATTTACTTTTACAGTTTTTACAGTGATTATGCTGCTGAGTCTAATGGTTTTGCATCAGTGCCTTCTTCAGATACAAAGGGAAGCAAATACTGCAGACCATCCTTTTGAATGTGCCAAGTAAACATTAAGTAAATAATTAACTCTGAGTAAAAATGCAGTAGGTACCAACTGGACAGGCAACACATTGCATATAGTGGCATGTGTCAGTTTGCCTTTCTTTTGGTTTATTTGTTCATTTTTAATATTAATTTTCACATCCTATGAGATTAATACAATTATTATTTGTGACTTTGTGTAATTGTAAAAGCAACAAAACAGTTTTACAATCTCCTTTTTACTATTTCATTTAATCTGTAAAAGCTTTCAAACCTGAGAAGACAGTTTAAATACAAACCACAATTTCACAGCCTGTATAATTTTATTGTAGTATAAAGTACTGAAATATATATATATATATATATATATTTATATAAATATATATATATAAATATATATATATATATATATATATATATATATTTATATATATATATATATATATATATATATTTATTAAATACATGCTGTATAGGATTACATTGTGCAGTAGTGAGACACAGCTATTGCTTATTTTAACATCCCGCTTTGATGAATGTGTATTTACCACCAGGTTCTAAGAAAATGTTTTATATTTATTGTCATAAGATGCTTAAACATGCTATAAGTAGCTTTATACATTGTATGTATTAATTTAACTGTTCCCGTCTGAACCGTATGTTTCATAATAAAATAATAGTTCCAGTGCACTCACCCAGGTGAGCGACCCTGGCGAGGCGCGGGTCAAAGCCGACCTGCTGGACTTTGTCTGTGCGAGCCAGGAAGAAGTTAATGACTCCATCAGTCACGACGCAGTTGGGGAAGCCTTGGATGATGTGATGAAATCCTCTCCTCATATGTAAACAGTCGCCATCCTCCTCCCCTGACTCAATGGAGATGGTCTGTCTGTATGTGGCAGTGTAACCTGTGACTTCCCGCACTGCACCCCCCACCTAGACACACACACACAAACACACTGACGTCACAGACAGCAAGAACACCAGACTGTCACAATCGTTTAAAACAAACAGTTTGTCCCGCACCAGATCCAGGGTGGTTCTCTCTAAAACGTCCACCAGTTTCTCCAGCTTGGTGTTGGCTGTGAAGATAAAGTCGTCGTCCACCCACAGCACGTACTTCGTGGTCACCTGAGAGACGGCCAGGTTTCGTCCAGCAAACCAACCCTACCACACATCAAGCAGAGCTTTAACGCCGAAGAGCATCAACGTGAAATCAAAAGTCTTTGGTCGGAGCCGGGCACTTATCCTACCTTTCCAAAAGGCATGATGTAATGTTCGATGTAAGGCCCAGAAATGGTTTGGGGGTTTTCGCTGTCATCAGCTATCACGATGGTGACGGTAGGATAGTATCTCCTCACACTGTTGATAAGATCTTGAAGCTTATCATACCGCAGGAAAGTCTTCGTAGCTATGGTAACGAGGGCACTGACATTGTACTCTGCTGAGAAGGAAAAGATCAAACAACAGAGAAGAGTGAACTTTGGCATTAAATGACACTGAAACAAAGACATGCCATGATTGATTTGATGGTGTTGTGTTTTACCTCCTTTGGATCCTGTATTGTACAGTTTGGGTGTAATGCCGTGACGGATCTTGATACTGAAGCTGGCTTGATGCCCCTCTGTCTCAAACTGCACTAAAAGACACAACACAAGCTTCTTTTAATGCATTCAAGTAGTGTAATTAGATCCAACGAATCTTATTACGAGCTTATGATGGCTGCACAGGTGTTGATATGCCGTTTGGAATAAGCTATCTACTTTACATGAAGTACTACTACATGTACTGAATGTCAAATTCTTGTAAAATCCACACAAGATTAGTACTGAAGTTACCACCTGCCATATAAGGGTAACAGCTAGACAGATCATTCAGAGAGGTAAATATGCCCCTGGGTCATGGTTTGTACTCAGACTTTGTCAATCTTTACTCCTGCCTGTTTTGTCATTTCTATGTGCGGACCGAGAGCAGAGCTGAAGCCATTAAAAGGAAAGAAGACAAACAGATAACAGGCAATAAAGCACCACATATCACACTTGACAATCCAACAATGCAAAAAGGGAAGTAGACCTGTACATGGTTAATATTAAGCTGCAGTCAGCAGCTGGTTAGCTTTTCTTTATAAAAACACTAGGAACAGCTAGCCTAGATTTATCTAATACCTCCAAAAATAAAGTATTAAAACTTGTTTATCCCACATGAAAACTTAAATACAAAAGTGACAATTTCTTGGCAGGCGTCACGTCCTGGACTCTCTCCTGGTCGGCAAGACACTGCTCAGAGCCACAAAATACTCAGACACATAACTCCCTATAAAGGCACAAATTACAGTTTTTACACTGTTTCTTTAAGTATTATACAAACAAGATAGAATGTGTTTTTGTTCCTTTTAGCTTTAGATGTTTTGGTAGATGGCTTTTGTTAGCAGACCTAGCTGTTATAATGCTAAGCTGCAACTATATATTTACAATACAGACACGAAGGTGGTGTCACCTTCTCATCGCAGTCTTTGCTAGAAAGCATGTGTGCTTCCCAAAATGTCAAACTATTGCTTTAACTCTGTGCATGGAAGAAACTATGAAAATAGGTTTGTTACTAACTATATTTTTTTCCAGTTTAAAGATAAAAAAGGAATGTCGAGAGAGAAGTTGTTTTTAGTTTGAGGTCTCACCCGTGTCTGCTGTGCTAGGGTGGAACTGTGTGTTTGTGTAGGTGACAAACTGCAGCTGTCGGTTCAGATTTGGCAGCAGGCTGCTCGACATCGTCATGCGCATCTCGCTGTCGCCTTTGATTTTGACTCCGTCCACCTCTGCTGCCACGTTTAGCGTTCCCAGTGTTGCAGTGATGTGTATCTGCAGCGAGATGGAAGAAAATCGTGGTTTGTCAAAACACAGCAGACATCTCTAAACGTAAAGACAGACATAGTGAAATACTTACCAAGTAGTGGTCTCTGGGAACGTTGCGTAATGCCAACCCTGAAAGCATATGACGGCGAAATTTGTTTGTACAGCAGAAATAGAAATAAAGATTTGCTTTCTAAGGAGTGAGCATGCTAATAACTTTTCCTTCCGACAATCTGCAATTTATTTTAACATTTGTATTTGCATTTGCTATCAGTGTTTTCTGATTATTTGTGCTGAACACATATTTAAAAAGCTCATTGTGTCATGCAGATAAATACTAGATGATATCTAGAGTGCTTTTTGTACCCCAGACTGATACAGTTGAAGTCATAGCCAGCTTTAGGTTGGTTCAAGAAGAAGCTTGATCATTTATTAGCTGTACGTCTCAATTAAACTCTCTAGTCTAATACAGCAACACAAACCAGCTTTAACTGTTGAAAACCAATCTAATTTAAAAAGTAACTCTTATTGAAAGGTTTTCTGCTCTATCTGAAGTCTTACCTGGGATGATGATTGTTCTCAAAGGTCGTACCTCTACCCCTTGCGTTGGATACTGTAAGGGATTGTTAGCCTCGGCAATGATGAGAAGATCTGCAGTCGTCTGTGTCCTGAGAGGCGAAAACCCACATCAGGAAGATGCATTCACACTATATGAATACACACACATAGACAGGAATAGACTATATGGACACGTCAAGTTTTGCTCTTTGAAAACACAAACAGCAGATCAAGATTGATGTAAGACATTATAACCTTGTGATTTTGTTATCGGCCAAAAGAAATATTAAGGAGGGCAATAAACTATGAAGGAAATAAAAATGGAAAACTCTTTTGACATGGTTTTTTCTTCAAGATTTTCTTTTTCAGCCGAGAACTAAATCTTGAAGTCATAACAGTTTTCCATTTATATCTCCTTAATATTTTATTGTTGTTATGGATCAGTTAAAGATGGAATAATGAATCCTGAGTGACACCAAACTGAAAGGTGAAGAGGTTGATACGAGGTCATCGATAGCTTTCCCCATGGAAGAGAGAGAAACAGAAAGGATGTGATCTAAAGATGGATTTAATCAAATAAAGCCACAAATATGTGCTCATGAACTGGAAAACCAAAAATACCATTCCTTTCATTGGTTGGGAGGAATTACTGAAATAGCCAATTATGAACATTACATTTTTAAAGTGAACAACATAGATGAGGCATTTCTGAAAATGTGTGGTCCCCATGACTACAATATTGAACGAATAACTAGGCTGAAGCCGACAATGTTATAATGTAAGATGCTGTTATTGTGTTTGTATGGCTAGCAGAGTAGGTCATGGCATTATTATTATTATTATTATGATAATTGTCTGATTGCAATGTGATGAATGGTGTTGTGATGGTGGCACAAGCTTTGCTACTGTATGTAACTGATAGCAATGTGTTGGGTGACGTTACATTGTGACATGTGAATAATCATAACCATATAACTATAAGAGATGATATGATATTTACACAATAAGGTATATATTTAACGGGATCATCACATTTAAATGTTAAGTATAACAATGTAACGCACCTTATCTGTCATTTCTGTTGGATGTGTGAATAGCAGCTATATGTACACTTGCTCTTACTGTTATCATCATTTTCTCATCTGAAACCGTGTGTTTGCCTGTGTGTTCCTGTTTTCCGTTCCACCGGAACCCTGCTTTGTTCTTTACGAGTCCCGCTTTGTGTATTTTGAAAATCCTGCTTTTTTTTGGAGAATAAATTTACTTTTTGACAACGCATCTGCATTTGGGTCCTCACTCTCCGAGCCTCTGGTGACACTAAGCATGTAATGTATAGAAATATAGGTGAATAAATTTACTTTTTGACAACGCATCTGCATTTGGGTCCTCACTCTCCGAGCCTCTGGTGACACTAAGCATGTAATGTATAGAAATATAGGTTGCGCCAATTATTATTTGGATTAAAAAATATATATATATCTTCCTGTTTTATTAGTTGCATTAGTTTTCTTTTCTGTTTATGATTTATTGTATCTGTTTGACCTATATTGAAAAACAACAAAAAGTGAATTACTTGAAAATAAATTATGCTCCATGAAAATTGTATTCAATAAGTATGCTTCAAGTATTTTTTTTAAGCTGAAATACAGCTCATGCTTCATTAATTGTTTCAGCATAAATATGACAATGAATCATCATCTGCTTACCTCTCCTGGAAACTCTTGTACTCTTTGGCCCGTCTCCTCTTCATTTCCTCCAGATCAGAGGCTTCGAAGGCGGTGTGCAGCGGGTGAGCCGACACCCGCGGGAACAAGAATTGGGCGAAGGGCATGTTTACTCCTCCAGTCTCACCCTCACAAAGGCATCCGTTTCGTGCCAACAAGCTGGGCGAATCATTGGAGACACAAGCATGTGAGGAAACCAGGCTTTAGCTGAGCTTTGTGCTGAGGAGTTTAGAGATGGAAGAAATGAATTACCTTGCCACATTGTCCCTTAAGTGAAAGGGTATGTTTTCTAATCCGTGGTCTGGTTCTGGGAGCCTCTCCTCTAAATGCCTGTCTTCAATTGGCCCGGGTCGCTGCCAAACGTCCACGGTGGTGTATGCCCGAGTGGGCCACGAGTGGAGGAGAGCAAGTACCAGCACCACAGACACCAGGATGGCGAGCAACACCGTCTTCCTCAAGGACCGCATCCTGAAACCTGATGTAGACATATGTATGTTTATAGACTTACTGGTCGTTGTGATTATTCCCCGTCCACACTTTAAAGTTTAGATCAAGCTAATATATGAAGCTTCGGCAGTCTGAGTTAGCCAGAACAAGGGGATATCTTCCAAAGTTACTCAATTTAGTTTTTGATGAGTTTAAAGTACTCCCACTGTTTTTTGTTTTTTTTTAATTTTGTATGTCTATCTTCCTTTCTTGAAAAGCTTATTGTGCTGCATTTACTTGTATGAACGGTTCTATACAATTTAAGTTTATTATTATCACTATTTTCTGTGTTACTATCTCTCTACAGTGGCTCAGCACATAAGCACCGCCTGTCTGGCGAAACAGAAAGAGAAAAGACTGTGGCTTTTGTCCCTCCTCATGAATATGAAAGACAGACTTCAAAAAATCTGTTCAGGCTCCAGAGCTGCTGGGCATTCTTAAGATGCCTATGGTCATATCTGTGGCAGAGCCACTTAGTAGTGCAAAGGACATGGGTGTGGAAGCATTTATTAAGCAAAAACGGTACTCTAGATAATTGATTTTTCTATCTTCTTGAGTGTAGCCAAAAGGTGTCCAACATTTCAGCAAACTCACACAGCCATTATAACTTGAATTTTGTCAAAACATAAAGATGTTAAAGATTTGTATTTCACAAATGATATACAAATTAAAATGTTTATCACTTATTTTTGTTGTTTGTAGTAACTCAAACAGAAACGTCGTATAGACAGAGTGCACAGAGCAATTTTGATCGTGAATGGAAGAGGTATTATGCTGAATCCTTCTGAATGTCCATTGTCATCCTCTCCATGTCACAGCAAAACAAAGAAGTATTCATTGAGCGGTCGTAATAAAGGCGTCCCTTATGCATAGAGCATTCCTTAACTTTTATTCTGTCCAGCCCTGTACGTTTTTAATTTTTAATTTTTAAAGTAAGAAGAGTTTACCCAACGTCCTCTATCCGGTCAGTGAAAGGACGTCCTTTGTGGGCACCTGCATCTCCAGAAACCATGTAGTCAGTCACAGAAATGAGTTAAGACCTTCCCCATCTGGAAATGAAAAGAAGTAAGTTACTTCTTTTCATGATTATGAAATAAAGGATAAAAAAGCATTACAACATCACATACTACCTCCCAAATAAGTAAAAATCATATGCAAAACTGCTCAAAGTACTTGCATCATTACATCAAAACACTGCCTTGTGTCCACATGGTGCTTCATGAGCCGCTTGTTGGTCTTACGGCACCCAGGAGAAATCCTGCAGGGCTTGGGGGGTACCGAATTTAGCTTTTTTGTAGTAAGAGAAAATAATCAATGTGTGCCTGGGCACAGCTCTCAGAGGAAATACTTCTTCATAGTTGTCCAAGCCCTTCCTGTATACACCATTTGACAAAAACTCACAAATTGCACTTCCTCCAAGTGTAGATTCAAAAAAGAATGACATTTGGTACTTTAGGCGGCACATGGAATATGGTCCTGTCTGTATACGATAAAATGAGATATGATTTATCTTCAAATCAGATGAGAACAGATATTGAGGACACAACAAAATAGGTCTCACAACTGTACAGTGAATACAGGATAGTATTCACTTCACAACTAGGCATTCAAGTTCAGAATTATGTTGCTTGTCTAATTAAACTCTCTGCCACTTGACTAATATATTTCAGCACAAATTGTTGTCAAATGAGGACATAATACGATCATATGCCTAGGTACAGACTAAGCTCAGCTAAAGATATATCCTGATGTAAAACAAAACAAAGAATATGAAGACTAGGAAGCATATAAAGGAATCATTAAAATAATATCAACAATCTTTCTTTACATTAATTGTATTACCCAGTGCTATATAGCCATGGTGAAACCATCCTTAGACATAATCGAGAGAGAGAACAGATGATCTGAAGTAATGTGGAAATGTCCACGGGCCTTTCGGAATGAAACTGTTTTAGTTGCTTGTGTTTTTAATAAACTAAAATCAAGCCTATGAGAAGGTGAACATGCTAGTTACATGGACAGAGCTCTGTGGGTCCCTCCGAAATTGCGCGTGACAGATGGCTAATTCAGATTCTGAATATTAAATCACAGCAATTTTATTCAGCATCAACAACTTGTCCGTGCTGCTTGAATCCCTGAAACATACGACATGTCACAGTAACGTAATCGCCTGTCCAGCGAGCATAACTTGCTACAGATGAAACAGCCGACCTCCCAGAGAGGCCTATATTAGCCTCTTTTTCGTGAAGAAGGGAGGAAAAAATTCATACACTCACTCACATCTTGATTCGATTAGGCCTACGTGACTTACATGCTGAATCACATATCCTAAACGAGGTTAAAATGCATTCAAGCATTTTATCGACACTAGTGTGGCTCCGATGGTTCTCGCCTGCCTTTTCTTCACGTTTTGCCTGGTCGAGAAACCGTCAAAGGCGGAGATACAGAGAAATAAATATCGTGCAAGAAACAGATCGATAGGCCTTAATAATATTGCAGCCAAATCAGAAGAAAAGGGACCTCACCTCAGTTCAAAGACGCGCTGTGTAGGCAGTTTCACCTAAATGGTATTAAATGTGGAGAAAAAAATGGAGAGGCAATGAAACAAACAGGCGACCGCACATAACGGCACTGCAGGCTGTGGACGGACGCTCCCCTTGCAGCAGCAGCCACAGCAGCACGCCGCACCTCAACACACACTCAGCGGTCAATCAGCGGCAACCGAGAGCTCCGACATGCGACGGCCAAATATAACATACGGAATACATGAACAATACCACGGTTACGGAGAAATGCCTGCATGCTATTTTTGCAAATATGTTTGCAAATATGTTCCAGCAACTGGATCTGCTTATGAATATGAATCTCCAATAATGTGTGTAGGTGGTGGTGGGCGGAGGGTGCGGTGGTATGTATTTGTGTGTGCGTGTGTGTGCGCGTGTGTGTGCGTGCGTGTGGAGATGGGTGGGTGCGGGGTCTTTGCATATGTTTTTTGTAGGCCTATTACGTGATTTCAATCGCCTGCCTGCTGCCTCCATACTGGCTATGATATGCAAATTCACAATTGGAGATTACATTTCAGTGCACCAATGTGTGGTTAAAAAAATAGTTATAGTTATAAAATATGGACTTGTATGAATATCAGAAAACACGTGGTGTTATCAAATATGAAAATATTTTCCGCATGACTGTAATTAGGCCAAATTGGCTTGAGTCATAGACTGGACGATAAATGGCTTAAGCCCATTTGATACTCATGCCGACACTAACGTCAGTTTATGATATGGAACGAGAAACGTTGACAGCCAACATGTGCGTTGTTTAATAAATGTGTTGTTTTTTTACCCCACAAAGCCATAGGCACCGCCCATTCAATTGTGACAGTGTTGTAAACTATTTTACCCCAGAACTGTAAAACCGTTGACAGGCACAAAAATAAGCCAATGACAGAGCCGCGCTTCTCCGTCGACCAATCCGCAGCCACCATGTCAGGAGTTCTATGTTTTGTTGCTGTCATGAGCAGAGAGTCAATCATGGATGCTTCTGTGGTGCGGTGGATAAAGATATGTTACGTTTTCATGTTGACATGTCCTCTCTGTGTCCCGGCCTTCTTGAATTTAGAAGAGCTGAATGAGATGAAGTATGGGATTCAGATTCTTCCCGACCCCGTAATGTTGGGCCAGGTGAGTGCGGGCGGTTGGGGAAGCTAACAGTTAGCTAGCTAGCTAGAAAGTAATGTTAGGCTAACGCCGCCTTTAGCTGACGTGACAAACCTGCATTCAGTGTTACTCACGCGGGTAACGAACAACTTCTTTGTTATCTAGTTGAGAATCCTAAATTAAAATGTGCAATTTTCTTGCAAGTTTGACGAGGAAGAGTTAATAATGAAGTTATTTCTATGTCAGCTACGCAGCAACCATCGTTGACAGCTGTCACAACACAATCTCAGCTTCCTCACTTCCACTTAGTTAGTTAAGTTAGTTGCAACTTCATTAGATTATAATTCCCTAACCACGAAGACTGCCACAAAACCAGATAACCTTATCTAATAAGCTCAAGTGACGTTACTGCGCTAATATATAGTATTCAAGGTTCTGCAGCTGGCATAACAGTGTTTCTCTTTTAGACCAAGACAGAGGAGGTGATGATCGTGTCCAGTAAGTACAAGCAGGTTTACGAGTGTCGACTTCCAGCCCAGGCCGTCAAGTTTCATCAGGACCCTGCCTCTGAGCCCGACTCACAAGGCTACACTGGGCCTGACATCCCTGACCTACTCACTCCAATGCACAATGCCCAGTGTCTAGTAAAGGTTAGTTCTCAACTGTATTTGTGGGATTGAAACAGTAAAATGCTTATGCCGTTCATTAAAGCAAATGGCTTCAAATGCATGTATGACTACAAAAAGAAACACCAGAAAGCATTCAATCTGATCACTCAACCCTTATTTGAGGACGTGAATGTTTTATGTGACTGTAACTGTAAATAGAAAGCTAGTTTATGGGTTTTAGTTAACTTTTCAGCGTGATAAACAGGGCTATTGAGGAAATTCATCACATGGTACAGGCGCAGAAAAAAACATCCAGAAATAAAAGGTCACATTTCTTTTAATTAAGTCTACCCACTTTTACAAAAAACTACTGAGGCAATGTCAATCAATAAATCACTTATTAACAAGCACATGGCCGTGTCGGTAGAATTAAATTTTAGTACAAAATAGTGGATAAGCCCAGTGTCAGAACACATCCACATACAACCACAATATGCCCACCTGGAAATGGGTCACATTTTATGAAAAAACAAACCTTGTACCATGTACAAAAAATATATCTAATTGTAAATAGGCTGACATCAGATAAACTGTGCCTGATTACAACCTTTGGTCAACTTTGCAGTGTGCATAAAAACACACAAAATACAGAGACAGATAAAGCACATGTAATGTGAGCCAACACAGTCGTATTATTCAAGTGTATGGCAAAACATTAATGTTTCATTAGTTCTTGTAGTTTCAGATTTAATATTAACAAACATGAGTTTGGGTGGTCTCTTTGTGTTTTGATGTGTGTACACTACAGCAATTTCTTGCAAATCGATCTACAAATGACACAATCTGGAGAGAAAAAATCTAAACAAGTTTTTTCCAGAAAAGCCCCAATCCTGTTACTCAAGTAACTCAGTCACCTGAGTCCTCAGTCACTGAGCTGCACCTTAAGAAGATGTTAAAACAGGAAGTGGTTGCTTACCATATTTTTCACAAATAATGATATATTCAAAATATACAACATAAATGTCCAGCTACATAAGTAGGTACAGTACCAACGTAAACTGAATCCACGTCCTGTCAGCATAAATTATGAAAGTGACACACTATTTGTGCCATTATACAACAAACACCCCAATAACTTAGGAAGAAAAGGGAGATTTTGTAACCATATTTAACTCTGTGTGTGTGTGTTTTATTTTAATTGACTGCAAGTGTGTCTTTTTTTTCCAATAGTTTTGCAAATTGATATTTCCTTTTTGACACATCCATGGTAATCTCTTCCTGGCTCATGCAAACATTTTCAGTCAATGGCCATCAACCAAAATGGACTTAACTCGCAATACAACGAGTTGAAAAGTCTGATTGAAGCCATCCTCCTGGGGTGAAATTAACCAGTTAAAAAACATAACACTATGTATACAAGTTATTTGAGTGTGTGGGGTTCTAATGGGGATGATCAATGATATTGTTGATAAGCAAGTAGCCTAAATTACAGGAAAATGTGTATAAACAGAATTCAAATGTTTATTCAAATGTTGCTGTCTGTGTTTCCGACAGACTAAGGACTGGTGGACTTATGAGTTCTGCCATGGTCAACATATCAGACAGTACCATCTTGAAGGTAAAGGCTTGCCTCTGTGTTTTTAATTTATGTTTTTACTGACAATCTCTTGATGGCATATCTTGTTCTTCTCTCCTTAGACACAGAAATCAAAGGGGACATTCTCTTCCTAGGCTATTATGAATCTGAATTTGACTGGGGAAATGAAACCGCCAAGGTAAAGTTGCCTCCTTGTTGTGGTTGCAGTTTTCTTTTCTATCATTCTTGATGATTACTGGTATACATTAAAGAAAGTAAAGTATACATGATTGAATGATTGAACTGAACCCTTGTACTTGTATGGGTAATTTGCAGTTAAATGCATTATGTGTTCATTTTACATTTTCACATTATTGGAGGGATAACCTCTTGTCTAATTTTGGCTGTAGAGCCAAAATTATGGGAATTGTGTCTCTTCATTTTCCAACAAAATACATTAGCATTATTTATAGTGTGCACACATTGCTAAGCTCTACTTTCTTGCACATTATCGCCATCTTTATATAAATAAAAGTTGGCATACCTACATTTACAAAGTATTATCCTGTAAACTTAACTTAAATTTTTTTGGCAATGATGTTACAGCTTCTGATGCCACAATTTCTGATTGGACATTACTTAGATCTTTAGACATGGTGAAAGCCCAATTTGGTCGATCACTAGTTTGAGCCAGTAATTAATAAGAACTTGGATTTGAAAACTTTTGGATGATGCACAAAGTTTTCAAGAATATTCCAAATCAGTTTATTAAAAAATATTTTTTCCTGTTTACTTCTCAGGCCTCCAAACAGCACCGGCTGAAGCGCTATCACAGTCAGACCTATGTAAATGGATCAAAGTGTGACCTAAATGGAAATTTCAGAGAAACTGAAGTCCGGGTGAGACATTTGAATACAGTTTTAATCTCTGTTTTACTACCAAACGGTTATAAACTCACGAAAGAAGTCATCTCTAGAGGGCGATATACACTCTTGCAACTACAACTGCAGCTGGCCACGCAGTTGCATCGACGGACTCGTTTTGATTTATAGTTCCCGTGCCTTTTTCATACGCCAGAACAGTAGGTGGCCCAACGACCGTTTAGAGTCGAACCTGCACACCGACATTCACCGATATCTCCCTCCAAGAATTTACCGCCATCTGTGTGTCTCTATACTCCGTCAAAGACGGGTTATACAAATGCTCATATTTGCGGACCTCTTCAGCCAAACGTTATTCAACGGAAAAGTTGTGGAGCCTGAAAATGTAAAGATTTCTAGTCAACTGTCGCATAGGCTCTCATGTTAACTGACTCCAAATTCAGCAAGCCGTACCAATTTTCTAACCCGCTCACATGTTCCACAAATTTCACACAATGTGTTCATCAAAGGGTCCTAAATCCTGTGTAAAATATTTAAGATTTGGAGTTATGTTTTCTGCCTGGGAAGCGGGGTGTGAGATGTGCGGCCAGTCAAACTGTCTGCACTTGTGTAACCGAGGAGTTACTTAGCAAATACCATCACCACGGCAACCTTTGATTCCTGACATAATAGTAGCCAAAATGTCCGCTTAATGATCTTCAACATGCTCCCAGCCCACGTCAGAATGTAGTTCAATATTTGTTTGTTCAAATAATTTAGCCGTGGAAGCAAACAGACTTCACACATTTTGACAGAGGAGCCTTCAAGTGAGAGGATCATGAATCATCTCCCACGTAAGCACTGTTGTCAACTGCCCCAAAACCTTTTTGAGGACAGCAAGCTTTATCAGAGTTCTGGCCTACTAGACAAACACAGCTGACTGTGCTGAGGTAGTGAGTGCAGTTGAACACGCAGACAGGAACAAACACTCAGAACTATTTCCCTTTCATCCAACGTACTTGTGGAATGACATTCCCACGGACATCAAACCGTCTGAATCAGTCTCTCGGTTTTCAACAATTCTTACGACTTTACTTTCCTCTTACACATTTAAGCCAGCTATGCAGTATAGTGTCACATTTTAAGCTAAAATATTCCACATCATTTTTACTTATTAAACCCATTTCCACTTTTTTTTTTTTTTACAATTCCTGCTACTTTACCTTCTTCTTACACATTTAGCCAGCAATACAGGGGAGCATTAGCATTACAGTATCCAGCATCTACACCTCAATTTCTTCAGGAACTGTTTTTCTAATTTTAATTGCTTATTATTTACAGTTTCTGTGTGAAGAAGGCTCAAGTGACTACATTGCCCGAGTGGATGAGCCCCAGTCGTGCCGCTACGTGCTGACAGTTCACACCAGTCGTACCTGTCAGCATCCGTTCCTGCAACCGCCATCCACTGCCAAGCCACAAAGTATTGTGTGCCAGCCAGCACTAAGTGCACAACAGTACATGGATTACGTCAAGGCTCAAGTCTGTAAGTTAACTACAATGAACATCATTTGAAGAGAGTCCTGTTTCATAATTGAATGTTATGTGCTGTAGAAGCAGGAGACTGGAGGATGACACAATGTGGGAAAGGATTATTTGAAAGTGGGATGGTGATATCTGATAAGAAGATAAAGCTCTAAAATGTACAATTTATTTGACATTTGTTGTTGAATAGGTGTTTTATATATGAAATCTTCAGGATTAATTTGAAATGCGTCATATGATTGTTGTTTCTTACCGCCTTCCTCTTCTTCCTCCTTGGCCTATTCCCAGCGGACACAAAGCGTAAAGTAGAGCAGATCTCAGAAGAGCTGAGGAGTCTTGATGAGATGTTAGCTGGTAACAAAGGGGCAGATGGGGCAGTGGAAGTAACAGCAGAAGAGACATCACCTGCACCCAGTGATGACCTGAGCCACTTAGATGCAAAAGGTGCGTGTTAAAAAAAATTGTCAATCCATGAAATAGAAAGATCCACTTTTTATGTCCATCAAACTGGATGTAAACTTATGTGTGCCTTTATTTTAAAACAGATACTGCTGAGGTCTCTGAGGATGTTGGGTCTGAGGAGGTAGAAGATTCTGACTTCTGGGAGGGAGTTACAAAGCCAGGCAATTCAAAAACAACTGCTTCCCAACAGGAGAATGAGGTATAGATATACGTCTTGGTATCTGTTTTTACTTTTAATGAATGATGCTTTTAATATGTAAATACGCCATGTCAAATTGCTGATTATCTTCTGTGGAGAAGCTTTGTTTTTCACAGATTCTCTTAATCTTTGTGCTGTTAATAACAACCAGACAAAATTGACACATTGTTATTAATCTTTTTCCAAACTTCATTGTTGTGCATATTCACCAAACATGTGTTCAAGTGGCAATATATTTATATTTATAGTTTTAACTGTTGAGGTGGTTCTTCTCTAGCAAGATCCTAACTGCTAGAGGATGTATGTTGACCTTCACAACTCTAACGTGATTTTCTTTTCTACCCGCAGGCAGCAGATGATGACTATAACCCACTTACAGACAATGAAGTCATGGATGATGGTGATGAAGGTATCACAATTTGTTGCCCCTCAGCTTCTCTATCACACACACACACACACACACACACACACACGCACACACACACACTTTTTTGTGTGTGTTGTTCATTGTTAAGACGTTTCTTTCTTCACATTATTGTCTTTCAGTTGAAAAATTTAACTTTAAAATAATCACTGACCCAGCAGACCTGATGAAATTTGTCCAACATCTCAAAGAGAGTAACAGGAAGGTCAGTACTTGCCAAGATTACAAGGATACTTTTTCATACACCTGTTGGAATATATTTCTTATCTCTGCAGTATATAGGCATTCTAATTCAATGCTGCCTTGTTTTTTTTTAGAAAGCACAAAACCAGGTCAAAAGTCGAAGAGAGAAACCAACAGGCGACAGGGTAACGGAGACGCTTAACGAAGAAGAGAAAGATGAAGATGAACGCCTACTGCAGGAGTTCGAGGATGAGATGGTCGACCTCTCCGTGAACTCTGATAAGATTGAAGAGATAAAGGAGGAAATGCAGAAGGAGTTTGACAACATTATAAATGAGGTTTCAGACGAGAGACAATGTGTAATTTCAACATGAAGATTGATGTATTCAAATGTTATTCGACCAAAATGGAATAATCTGAGGATGTTTTGATGTGATTGTCTTCTCTTATATTCTAGGCTCAGCAGGAATTGGAGACAGAAGGCCTCAAAGGGGAGTTTGATCGCACTCAAGCAACACAGGCACTGGAGACGACGCTGGACAAGCTACTTGATCATTTGGAGGAGAAAGATGTCCAAGACCCAGAGCAGCAAACAGCAGGAGTTCAGAGAGCCAGTGACCCCACCAGGGGCAGTCCCAGCCTGGCCCCAAAGCAGCCAGGTAAACGGGCACCCTGCCCCTGTCACATTCATAACTGTTAACTCTGTGTCCATCTCCATCATTTTCACATTTCATTCATATGTGGAGTAGACCTCTGTTGTGACCTCTTTCATCCATGATAGACTCCAAGGAGTTATCTACAGAGAATTTATGTTTTCCGGTTTATATTTTTTATTCTATTGGTTAGTTAGTAGTCTTTTCTCTGCTGCCATTTCTGTATCTGTGGGTGATTTTTTTTTGGTAATCAAAATTGAAATCATTCACAGTATTATGAATCGATGACAGTGCAGAAATCTAATGCTTGTAAGTCTTTTGGAATACAGAATCTTGGTTCTCACCGCCTCCATCCTGTGGCCCTGCTGATAGGTATTTTGAGGTGAACTGTGTTGTTTGTCCCTCTTTTGTCTCGTCATCCCAGACCAAGCAGCTGATGACCATGTTAAGATCAAAATTACTAAGTATAAGACGGGCAGCAGCCCTGATGGGGAGGTCAAAGTTCAGGAGATGGGCGAAGGAGACCCCCAGTGGCAGCACATAAAGGACGTGGTTAAAGAACAGCTAGAGAGAGCAGGACTGAAGGCAGAAGGTATGATGGGAGAGGGCCTGAAACACTCATGGCCTTTTCTCTCTTCTATATATTATCTTGAACATAACTGTTCTTCTCTTCTCATCTTTGTCAAAAAAACATTCTACTCTAAGATTTAGGTTTTACCCAGGTTAAGCGGTTTAAAGGATGCTCAACATTCTATTAGTAAGGTGTCAATTAAACACATACTGTATGCTAAGATGGAGAAACAGATTAGATTTTAGACCATTGACCCATTACGTAATACGTTGAAGACGAATCAAAGAATATCTCTGACAGCAGCAAGCTGAAGCTTATCTTGAATGGAAGTAAAAGGTGTGTCCATGTGCGTCCTTTCTTTTTCACTCACAGTTGTGTTTATCATGCTTCATTATGATTATTTGTTCTGAGCCACTTGGAAGTACATGAGTTTAATTAGCCTAATTAACTGCCTTTTTCCCTGTTCTCTTTTTTTGTAGGTAAAATTGAGGTGAAGATCTTGACACGAAAAAATGCAGAGGATACAGGTGATCAGTGGCTGACTGAAGAAGATACAAAGTCCTTCAGAGAGCTCCTCATAAATCTCCTGGTAATTTGAGAAGTAACTTTTCATTGGGATCACTCTGGGTGTGACTTATGCACACAATACTGTGGTTACCAGCAGCTTGTATGCTGTAAAGTTAGCTTAATACTGAATTCAATCCAGCCCTTATTTACTTTACTTCATTTACTTTTGAATCCCTCTTAGTTATTACTGTCGTAACGATTCTTCCTCGGGTGCACACACACTGCCTGGCCAAAAAAAAAAGTCGCTGCAGCAAATAGGTACGAGCCCCCTATTGGATAATTACTGCATGGCGGATTATTGTCAGCTGGCAACAAGTTAACCCTAACTGGTGCAATGAGTTGCTTCTTATTTCTTAAACAACTATGTGGAAAGACACGTCCCGTGGTCGTGGAAAAGATATAAGTCTGTTTGTGGAGGATCAAATCATTGGCATGCATCAAGCAGAGAAAACATCTAAGGAGATTGCAGAAAATACTAAATTGGGTTAAGAACTGTGTAACGCATTATTAAAAACTGGAAGGATAGTGGGGACCCATCGTCCTCGAGGAAGAAATGTGGCCGGAAAAAACATGGTTAACATGGTTAGTCAGGGCTATGTTTAATAGTGAAAGTAAGAGCATTTCCACACGCATTTCCACATTTCGACCTCAAATTGTGAAAGAGTGGTTCATGGAGCATGAGACATCATTTTCGTACGTGGAGTCCAGACCTTAACCCCATTGAGAATCTTTGGGATGTGCTGGAGAAGGCTTTGTGCAGCAGTCAGACTCTACCATCATCAATACAAGATCTTGGTGAGAAACGAATGCAACACTTGATGGAAATAAATCTTGTGACATTGCAGAAGCTTATCGAAACAATGCCACAGCGAATGCGCGCCGTAACCAAAGCTAACGGCGGTCCAACGAAATCTTAGTGCGTGTGATCGTTTTTTTGGTGGCGACATTTTTTTGGGCCAGGCAGTGTATGTTAAGGCATCAAGTTAATACTCTTCCTTCGTGGTTTTTTTTGGCCAGGCAGTGTAAAAGATCATGTATACAAACATTACATTATTGACAATCCACAGTATCAACAAAAAAGAAGAACATCCAAATCTGTGTCTCGTACATTCTTCATGACATCTCCGACAATACAGAATAAAATCAAAGGATTGATAAAGATATAATGAAATATGTATAAAAATAATATATAACCTCACAATACTACTAGTGTACAGTGAACCATAACCTAAATTAGCATCACAAATATAATCAAGCGTAGAGATTATCATATGTCCGCAAAACTTTTTCCTTTCTTAATATTTGCTGTCATTGATTATTTTTTTAAACTGATGCGACTGATAATCTGAGCTAAATGTAGTGATAGTTTATTCCAGTTCATTGGTTTAAGTAAAGCTGAAGCGTTCCATGAAGATGTGTTTGGTGTCATAATGTTTACCATTGGTGGGTGTTAGTTGTGGTTATAAGGAAGTAGGTTTTATTCACGCACAAACAGTTCCTTTATGTATTCTCTCTTTCACTATCCACGACAGCCTACTCATTTTGACAACTACTTTAATAATGTGAGTTGAGCATGAAAGTATTACCTCAAGTTTTGTTAAAACATTTTTATGTTTTATTAAAATAACAAAAGAATGTTGCTTAAAGTTTATTTGCATATTGAACTAAATTTTGAGTGGCTATTTCACACAGACAATAATGCCATTCAATTAGTGTGATTATTTTTGTTTTTTCTTTCTCACTGAAACCCACTCTACCACCGACAAGTACACTTCATTTCAACCTTTGCCACACTGTTGAGAAATAATGTGTGTTTTGTCATTGACATTCAGCATATCAAAACAAGGACTTTTACACATATAATAAGCTTTTTATTTAGTGACAAACAAGTTTTTAATTTGACTTTAATTTTCCACAAGTTAGATAAAAATTCAATCATAACGGTAGTTGTTTTTAATCGCATCATTTTTTTCCTCCAACTTACAGACTGGAGGCACAGAAGAGGTTTACAAAGAACAAAAGAGGCAGCAGGAGTTGGAGAACAACTATAGGTTTGTGTGGGGAGAGTCTCAGGAGGAGTCCCAGTCATCCAGCACCTCTGACTCAGACGACATGGACACATGAGCTCATTCAGTGCACCTGTTGTGATGGTGAACTCCTGTGGAGGGAGCCTCAAATATTCAAATGCGATTAAACTTGGTGGATAACATGTACTCACCTCTTTGCACATCCAGAAAATGTCTGTGTGTCTTGAATAAGCAATATGTGTCTGGAGTAGGCACCAGTTATATGTTGCACGATGTCCCCGCAACATCTCAGCTGTACTGTGCAGTTGAAGGAAGTTATGCATTTTTCCCTTTTTGATGGGATTCAGTTTTGAAAAAGGGTACTTTTTCTTTTTTTTTTTTTTACTTCAACTGACTTTTTGCTTCTAGTTCTGAAGTTGTCAGCAGCACACTGTTGCATTTGTGTTATATGTTGTTATTGACAAAGACGTCCTTACATCTAAAAGACAACTGGGGGGATTGTGCATGCCTCATAAACTAAAGGAGTGTTTAAACAGGTTGTTCAATGTACTGTTTACTCAAAAGTATGATTGTGTTTGAATATGAAAAGCAAAGGACAAATACTGTTGAGAGGTCGAGGGTTGCCATTTTAGTTTCCACTTTGAAACTTTCTGTTGCTGCATTTGGTTATTAGATTAAACACTACTGTATGTTACAGAAGTGTTTGAACACATGCTGTGGCACTTTATATCTTTGGAAAAAGTTTGTGTAAACCCTGATAGTTAAAATTGTTTCACAGAAAATGTCTGTTTATTTTGGGTTGTCCTACTGTTAAATGAATCCAAAAGAAAAACACTTAAAGATGTTTAGCAAGATACATCTTTTAAGTTTGTACGTTAATTTCCGACAGTAATTTAACTTACCCTGATTTAGCAAAGGAAGAGAAAAAAATGCTACGATGTAAATCAGATTCAATTTACCCAAATAATGAATCCACACACGACTTTTCTAAGGATTCTTCAGAGGTGTATTTAAGGGCTGAATTTGTATAATTTGTGAATAATTGTGACTACTTGGAACTCAACGTGTACATAATTGTGTTTTTGAATTGATTTTCATGTATATTAGCACAAATTAAGTTAGACTCGAGTTACCTGAGGAAATGTGGTCGCTTTAGGCATTTGTTTCCAAAGAAGCCAGTGTCAAGAGGCTCAAGATCAGATAAGGAATCAGGAAGGAAAACAAGTGTGTCGGTGCGTTTCTTATTTGGTCAAACTAGACTTGTCTTCTCAAAGAATTGTGATTGTTCTTGCATTGTTATACACCCTTCATGGTCTTATCTGATCTCGGGCCTGTATCGCAATGCGATGAAAACCCCAAAGTTAACGGGACCTGGTTATGAGATACCTTTTATCTAGGAGAAATAAAAACAATGCAGTATGTGGAAGAAATAATAATAAAAAACGTTTGCTAAGTAATATTGCACCTGTATATTTTTTTGCGCCTGCGCTTTTCTTTTGAAATAACCCGATGTGACCGGAAAAAGCTGTTTCTTCTGAACGGGAAACGGCTCCCACATAAGTTAGAGAGTAGTTAAAGCAGCTTTTTTGAAACAATTTCGCATCGGTGTTTTTGTGAATGTTTTTGAGGCATTGTTTTCCATCAAACTACTGGGTTTCGTCCCGCCAACAGTGAAAACTCGTCCGGTTCGGTCGGTCAGCTGAGTAACTGTAAAGTGTCCGTTAGTTCACGTTATGTTGACACGACAGGAAGCACCGCGGACATAGCACCGAAGTTAACGGCGTCGAGCTCGTCAACGGACACCGACAAGGCCAGGAGACGACCCATAACCGCGATTATAAGTGTTTTTTTTGTGTCTTTCTCTGCCGAATATATTGTTTAGCTGGTGTTTATGTGAACATTAGCTCGCTCGCGCAGATTCGTCACGGTAACCGTTAGCCACATCTTGGTGTGGCTAGCTGAGCGACGGTATCGTCCACTGAAACCGCTACGTCGTGTTTGAAAACGGGCTCAGCTTTCTCTTTTACGGAGTGTAGGGTTACGTGTCCTGTTATCATGGAGTAGCGGGTCAACCCAGCTGCTATGGTGGACGCGACACTGCTGGTGAGTCTCATCAAACCCCACCTTAAACACGCAATGACACTGTCTGTGCCCATTCGCTCACAGCGAGGAGTCTTGGAAGTGTCCAGCTCGAGAACTGTCGTGGTGAAACGCGTGTCTATGTTGTCTCTTTCACGGTCTTATGCAGCAGCTGCCGAGTTGAACAACTGACGGAGAGACAGCGGGTCCAGTATGAAGGCCCTCGGAGCCAGGTTCTCCTTCTGCGCGGGTTTCGTGGTGGGGAACTTCACGCTGTACGTGTTTCTGCGGCAGGTGTGCTTTGAGAGGACGCTGTCGGCGCAGCAGGCCAGCAGCTTCGATCAACTTCATGACCACCAGCTTGAGGAAGAGAGGACAATATGGAAGAAGGACAGGTCTGCTCTTTTCAACCTGAAGCACCCTCATCACACAGGTACGCCATATATAAGTTTGTGTGTGTGTGTGTGTGTGTGTGTGTGTGTGTATGAAATGTGTCGAAAAATAATTATCATCACCTTCAAATTATCCTTCAAAACGTGTATTGAAGTTCAGTGTAGTTGTTCTTTAAACCCAACTCTTTATGCAACTATAACTTTAACTATATTGGAGCCATTATTTTTTTCCTAGAGTATTGTGTAAAGACATAAGTTGGCCCTAAAGCTGAAAAATAGAAGTCTGATATTTGGAATTCATCAAATCTCATGTTAAATCATACCTTTACTTATGTGGTTGAAAATTGTTTTGATGCTTGAAAGATTTTGCCTTAGAACCGTAGTGTACTTTTTATATGTTTATTCTCAGATAGTGCTGTTTGTTCTGTGTAAAAGGTGCATGTGTAAATACTGCCCTTTTTCATAGTTGACATCCGCATACGGTTCCAAATTGACCGACGCCTAAAAAAGGATATTAGTTTCGAGGCCTTTGTCTGTCTTCCAAGACATCGGAGCTGGCTGATGTGTGGGTGGGAGTGCAGGTGCATGGTTGCTGGCGTCTGTGGGAAGGTACTTGTGTTCCGAGGCAAAGAGACTTTTGGTCGCCGGGGGTGAAAGACGGCTGTGGTGGAAGCCCTTATTCTTAGGTTGGTCTCAACCTGATGGTAGGTAGAGAAGCTGCTGAAGCAGTGTGTGTTGTGCTTCACTCAACCCTGACAGCTGTGATTCCTCTCTGAATTTTTTACTGTTACTAATTACTTAGTTTCACTTGAGGTGGGACAGGAATGTCTCTCCCAAATCACACACACACACACACACACACACACACACACACACACACACACACACACACACACACACACACACACACAAATTAATACAATTCTATGAAAGTCTCATCTGCACAGGTAACTATGAAAAATAGTCAATGGCCAAAACATACCCATTCAACTATACTATTTGTAAGTGAAGCTAACTTTTACAGGAGGAAATCACTTTTACACAGAGTGAATGTATCTTTTCTCATGGTGGTGTACTTTCCACACTTGATTTAAAAGTACATTAGTCCTTTGAATTATGTACAATGTGCTACACAGCAAGTTATATTGTTGTGTAAACATATCCTTAAAACAACAGTTTATTAAAGTTTCTCGCCGACAAGAACATTTTACAATAATATATTGACGTAAATCATCATAATGTTGTAATTTACTTTTAGCAAGTTAGTAGTTATGTTTAATCGCTAACAACTAAAAGTTAACGTTAACTGGCGTTCCTCTTGCTGATTTCAACAGAGTTGTTGTTCACAATGTAGCCTTAGCAGAGACTGCTATCGGAGTAATTTGTTTGCAAAAGCCCAATCACTTGTTTTTTCTGGTTAACCTGATTATTGATTGGGTACAGACACTTGATCACTAAAAAATACCCTGTGTGTACTCTGGTTGGAAATGAAAGTGGACTGGATCCAGTTTGACCAAATTTTTATGTTTGATGATTGTTTCACGGATTTGGTTTGGATCTATAGTTGTACCTCTGATGTTAATTGTCTGATACCTATTAGTTAATCTTAACCCCCATTTTATGATTGGCTTATTTTCTATTGAATGTTGTCTTTTCCCCTCCAAGAGTAAATTATATTAGCTTGGATATTGTCACAGTTTATTAGGGCGTGATAACATTCTAAAATGTTACATTCATGTTTGTATCTCCTTACTAGATGAGGATAGCAGCCTGGCCGATGAACTATACAAAAAGGTGCGCATTCTTTGCTGGGTGATGACTGGACCCAACAACCTGGAGAAGAAGGCTCGGCATGTGAAGTCTACTTGGAGTCGCCACTGCAATATTGTGGTCTTCATGAGCTCCGTGGATGACCCAGACTTCCCCACAGTGGGCTTAGGTACAAAGGAGGGTAGAGACCAGCTCTACTGGAAAACGATCCGGGCCTTCCATTATGCCTACGAGCATCACAGCAACGAGGCAGATTGGTTCCTTAAAGCAGATGACGACACCTATGTAATTGTAGACAACCTGCGTTGGGTTCTTTCAAACCACACGCCGGATGAGCCGATTTACTTTGGCCGAAGATTCAAACCCTACACCAAGCAGGGCTACATGAGCGGTGGTGCAGGCTATGTATTGAGCAAAGAGGCTCTACGACGATTTGTTGAAGGATTCAAAAGCAAAGTTTGCACTCACACTACCTCTGTAGAGGACCTGGCAATGGGACAATGCATGGAGAAAGTTGGAGTGCTGGCTGGGGACTCCAGAGACACAATGCACAGGGAGACATTTCACCCATTTGTCCCTGAGCAACACCTCACTGCCAAGTTTCCCAAGAGCTTCTGGTATTGGAGCTACTGCTACTACCCAATCTCAGAGGTAATTGGAGCAAACATTCTGTTCTTTCTCTTTATTTTTGACATGGTATTACACTGGTATGACGTAAATTCAGCACTGCCGTTTGAAAAGGCACTGTGTTATTTTTGATAGCTTAAGATGGACAACTATATGGTTACTATATATAAATGGATGCACCGATATATATTTTTTTCTTCTGATCTAAAAGATTTAATATTGAGTATCAGCCGATACCTTGTTCTGAATAGATACGTCTATTTTCCGAGGTAATACAGCTGCATAGTGCGCACTTCAAGTAGGCTACATTAAAGTAGCTCTGCATTGCGTTAAGAAAGACAACCCTGGCTCACCCAATCTGTTTCTTAATGTTTGTGATTATCATTTTGAACAAAATAGTATTCTTATTGGCCGCTGTGAAAGCGTTCTCCAGTGTTTTTGTTACTTTAGTGCAGCTTTATCCCAAGTTCCTTGAATTAACTGTACATGTTTTTTGCAAATCACATTAACAACGTACTCTTATTGGCTTTATGCTTGCAGCGCTTTTGTTGCACTTGCAGGTGAGTGTGGTTGTCTGTCAGTCTGCGGCGAATGACTAGATGACCGCAAAATACTCACTGAGTTAAAAAGAAACAGGGTTACATGAACTAGGTAAATACCATGAATAAACAGTCTCATGCTACGTTTTGCTGTTATTTGTTGTGTGTGGTGTTTCGCCGCAGCCTGCAAGGCTACGCCCTTGCGCTTACACACAAAGCTCAGCAGAATAGAGGAGAGATGAACAGCAAAGAGTTGAAGCGGCTGCACACGTTACGTTGATGTGCATAAAAACTTCGCGAGTAAAAAAAACACCTGTTTGAAATTTGATGAAAACAAAGTATTTGATCAGATTTGTGGTTAAACCTGTAAAGCCACAGTAAGAATGAAAGCTTAACCATTCTTAATGTGGCCTTTTGTCTCTGTTGTGTAACCGCATACTCTCTTTTTCCTCAGGGACCAAACTGCTGCTCGGATGTGTCCGTGTCATTCCATTATGTAGACGCTTCACACATGTATTTATTAGAGTACTACACATATCACCTGCGTGCCTTTGGCTACAGATATCGTTACCAGCCCCCTACCCCGCTAGGGTACAATATTGAGCAGTCAAGTTCCCTGGATGCTGCAGATGAAAAAAAAGAGCTGACTTCTCAGAAGAAGGGGCAAGGAGAGGGGGATGATCCCTCCAGGACTGACAAGAGACAGGATGAAGATCTCCCTCCTGCTGCTGGTAAGGACCTTCCTGCTGCTCCAGCAGGTAAATAACAGTTTGACTGTGTGAGTGTGCAAAGGAAACTGCTTATTCATTCTGATAATCTTCAGTCCAAATTTTACAAAAGTAGAAGTCCACTTTGATTTGAAATGTCCCCCACACACAAGTGTGTTTCTGAAGGATTGCTGCTAATGTGAATTGCGACTGTACGACTGGTCTTAAGGCTAGAAGGTGATTTATGACTTGCCCTCATTCTTCTGTTTTCGGTTTTACAGCTGAACATCTCTAGAAGTTGGGAATGGCTTTCTTCTTCACTCAATTGTTGTTTAACAAGAGCACATTTTTAATCAGTCAATATAAACACAGTATGTTCCAGAGCCAGTTAAATTAGATACGTCAAATATTGTATCTTTCTTTTGACTATTATAAATCCACCAACACATCTTGAGCTTGTGGTTTGCTGGAGTGGTTTGACTTAATTTCTATGTCTTGTTAGCCAATATATGTTGGTCAGAAAGAGCAGCAGTCTGCTAAAAATTTTAAAATGAAATTTTAAATCAAAGTGCCTCACCTTGTACATTAATCAAACATCTATTTGTCCACAGGCATTTCTTTTGAGCATAGTGTAATTAACTAGTTTCCATGTCAAAATGTTCTGCATTCAAAACTTGTCAGGCTGCATTCAGAAGTATTTTCATGATAAAGGCAGGTACACACACAATCTGTTGAGGACTTGATCTTTTTTTAATTGATTGTACGCTGCAGTAGCTCAAAAGAAAAAAAAGTCTTATATTTAACTCAAATAGTTTTTATTACAAGTTGTACTTCCACTGCAACTAACTAATATGATTTTGTTCAGAACTGATTTATCTTCCAATTAATTCCGAATACATTTCTCGACTAACTTATTTTTTGGTCTATAAAAATGTCAGGAAAAATGTACGATTGCCCGTTAAGATTTCCTGAAGTCTTAGTGTTTTATGACCAACAATGAAAAACAGAAAACATTAGGAATTTATTACTTAGTATAAATTACTTATTCTGAAGCCATTTAAGAAACTGGACCTACCTAAAATGTGAATGATTGAAAAAAGATGTAAACAATTAATGATTACCAAAATAGTTGCCCGTAAATTGTACGTGGATTTCCCAAGCTATGAATCGACTAATCATTTTAGCTACATAAATGTTATTGTGAAAGTGAAGGTTTTTTCAGCTGTGATCTTGCAGCCTAATCAAGTGTTATTGGGCTCGAAGAAGTCAAACCCGTCATGCCAATACTTCTCCCAAAGCTAGTCTTAATACTTAAACTAATCTCAAGTCTTAAAGCCGCCACCCCAATAACATATAAAGTTAATTTTTAGCAAGAAACCCTTGTTTGGATGCATTTATATTTCTCTATGACTAATAGACATACATATATTGATGTGAACCTGATGCTTTTAATGAAAAATTAAAAGTCAAAATGACCAGCCAAAGATTTCCATGAGGACTGATAATGGACACACACTTGTTTTGGTGATATTGGCATCAATCCAGGTCATTTTTAATTGTTTAATTATGTTATTGTATGTTCAGTGCATACTTTCAGGATGTTTGTGCTCCACCCTTGAGTTATAGTGATTTGAAATACAATGGTTAGATGCACCTTCAGCAAGATGAGAAAGTAGTTAATCAAATATAATTATTTCATTAAAATGAACTGCAGACTTCTCTAACTTATATCTCCCTGTGCTTCCTGAACTCTCCAATGGACATGCACACTTTACATTTCCCTTCATCTCTTCCGAGTGGGCTCGTCAGCTTGTGCCTTGTCAATTTGAGATTGTATGATTCATCAGCTGCACACATGACTTTGCACTGTGACATTACCATGATGAGAGTAATGCTTTCAGATGGAGTATAATTTTATTAAATCCTTCCAATGTAATGAGTGTAACCTTTAGGAAAGCCAGCGGATGACTTGTTCATGTCAGCGTTTTTTTCAAAGAGCAAGAATTTTTCTCTCGTTTTTTGTTTCTACAGTGTTGTGTAATGCATACATTCTGGATGGATCAGACCTTTTGGGTTTTTAGTTTGTACATTGTGCATATTTAAAAGTATTCATAATCGTTCCTTTATTACTTTGTAATCAATCAAATAATTGGTTTTGTGGGTGATGTAATAATTACCAAATACAGAAACTGGCTTCAGGAATCGGACAGGATTTAGTGGTGATTCAGACAGAACAGATTTGTTGTTTGAGTAAAAACTGAGTGCACTTTTGAGCTGTTAATAATTACTGTTTTTCTTTTTAACCACTTAAACCTCTTGTTTCAAGGTTAAAAATGTGAGGTAATGCCTTTTCTTTTTACATGTTTACACTCTCTCTTTCCTTCTGTACACGAGCACAGAGCATGTTCAGTTTGTTTTCTTTTTATTAAAATGGAAAGAAATCTAGTTTAAACCAAATCAGCATGTTTTCCACAATTGCTTCTTTTAAAATTTGATTTGAATTTGTACAGCATTTCAGTAGCAAAGGACTTTGGTGCAGAATGTTCTGCTGGCCCAACACATCTGGTTTATGATGCCAGTAATACATCCAGTCCTTGACAATCTACTGCAACTTTCATATTGTACATAAGGGAAAGGTGTACAGTACTGTATTTATATTTGAACTGTATTCATGTTGGTATTGATGTCTAAATTGAGTCAATACACGCAAGTGTTTTAATGAGTTTTGTGTGACCACGTGATCAGTGTGCAGGATCGTTTAGTACTTTAATCACTATAAATAAATGCATATTTTACTGTACATTTGTTTTTGTTTTTGACCCTTGTTTACATGGTAACAGTCAGAACAGTTTCCATTGATGGTAGAAAAGCATTCATGCATTATTAATGTAGCTTTTTCACCTCCCTGTGGTTTAGTTACTTTGATACATCGTCCTCTTACATTAACCGTTAGGATTCATCAGCGTGTGAGAGACTGCAGGTTTCACAGTCTGTGGTGAGCTGGAGGAGGCGTGGCATCCCATTACGGGACGCGTTGAAACCTAAGACAAGTACACAAGGTTGGTAAAAGATTCAGTGATAATATTTTAGTTTTGTTACTTAATTTTAGGGAGGATGCAGGGTTCCTACCTCTGCCTGCCATAATTGATGAATTGGCCTCTCTTAGTTAAATACTCCTTGACACACGGACACGCCATTCCTGTTTATACAAAGAAAAAAAACATTCTAATAATTATACGTTCAAGTAAAGTTTAATAACCACATTAGTAGTTGCAACTGGATTAAGTTTCATTGACATTTTGTATATATATGGGTGGTTGAATTGATGGATTTAAAAAATAATCAAAATATTTGTGACATGTTGATTTAAAAAGAATTATGAGCCTATATTGTGATACTTTTTTATCTTGTACTATCTGCTTCAAATGTCCAAGTGTTGGGGCTATTGTCTACAATCTAAATCAAAAATATGCTAATTTTTGGTGGAAAAGTAGATTTATAATACTGGGAGTAATACTTGTATTTTTATTTTTGGTATTGATTAACAAACTATCCGTGAAATATCTGTATAGTTGTCCTACAAATACACTAAATATAAAAAAGTATAGTAAATCAATAGATATTTTATGACTTGTCATGTCACTCACCTGTTAGCCGCCCCCACATATCGGCAAAGATGTGATCAGTGTGCCCTACACAACAAAATGAACAGAACATGTAATATACAACACCATAATATGTTAAGGCATAAAGTTCATACTCTTCCTTGGTGTTTCTGTGACATGCAATACAAGTTAGCGTTTAGATGACAGAAGCTCCAGTGTCGGCGTAAGACTGAATTAATAAAACTCACGCCTTGGTTGAGCAACACTTCTCCTTCCCATTAGACCCACAAAACTGTCATAGTCGATGTCTCTAGATCTCTTCAACTCTGCATCTTCTCTAACGCAGCACTCTGGCTTAGCCTGAAAGACACAACCATCATTTATCCTGTAGGAAATGATTGGGTGTTTCATTGTCCCACTGTAGAAATGGATCAGCCCATAACTCACTCAATCAAAGAATACATGAAGCATTGGCTTTATACATAGAGCATATCAAAGAATATTTAAAGAACATTAACAACCATACATTTCAGAACATAATTAACTCAAAGCATGAGTATCATCAAAACTATAAAAAGTTTCATATGAGAAATCGATAAAGAAACCAAATAAAAACAGGTTTAGACCATGTGACCAAAGTTTGTTAAGCAGCTGAATGTTCTGATGTGTGGAACAAGGATGGGATGTCTCTTAGTCCGCATCCTGCGCACATACATGCATCCTCAAGATAATACAAGAAGAAGGGTCCCTTTATGGCACCTCTGGCAAACTTCTTTGATCCTAGAAATGCATTTTTGGACGTCCTTAAAGGAGTGCTCAGATCGATTTCCAGGTAACCCCAGGGAGACAAGGAGGCACAAAATCGAGGAATGATAAAGACCCTAAATGTAGGTAGTCTTACCGCTGTCAGTGATTGGTAATTGTTTTCCCTACATCCGGACCTCCCAGGCAATATGAAAAAGATGACTAAAGCGGCCAGTGAAGCACGAGTGCGGCAGCAGTTTGAAGTTCTCTGCATCATTCTGAAACCAATCAGATAAGCGTGAATAGTTTATCCAAATTCAGATTAAATGGACAACTATGATTGTAAAAATAACTGAATGACGAATACAAAACTAGTTGGGTTTAACAGTTTCTTAAACCAAACTTTAAGATGCAATATCAGAGATTAGGAGCATTTCACATGTCTGATTGTCTCAACATGTCGACGGCAAGCTGGCGGCTCATAGCTAACGGTGCTTAACAGCGCTGTCGGTCAGGACGAGCCATTGAGGAACGCTCAAATGCACTAACGTGCCATAGAAACCTGCGGTCTTCAGTTCTGATGAATACAGACATGAAGACTCTCTTCTTACTCTCTGCTTTAATTGACATTACCAAACCTGCAATCAATCAATTTACTCACTCACCCAATAAGTCATGCAAGTTATTTGACAAATCAGAAAAAAAGGCTACGACAGAATGTCTACTCTTGGTGAAGATTGACCTCATAACGTCATAAAGCTCCTTTATCACAATCTATTTCAAATGAATGAAAACAACATCTCTCACCTTCCGTGTGATCCGACCAACAGTTTGCTCGGTATCAAAGGAACTCTATGCCGCCTGAAGATGCTCTGCTCAGCAGCTTCTTATCTCAACTGTTATAGTCCTTGAGTTAATTTGTAATCCAATTGGAGCTCCACCCACCACCCAAACTCCCCTTTCACCCTTACACACACACACACACAAACCTTTTCTCATTAGTCTTGTCAAATAATTGAAAGGCTACGGGACAAACCTTGAACGTGTGTGTGTGTGCGTGTGTGTGTGTGTGTGTCCCAGGAGAAATTGAGCATATTATGTGCCTGTGTAAGTAGACTGGACTTGGAAACAGCGTACGCCCTGTCAGCGGATATTGTTGTTCCGTCTGCACCGTCAATAACTGTAAGCAGAGAGCCAAATAACTCCCACACTCTCTGAACCAATGAAAGGGCAAACGGAAGCCTTCTGGCTGACCCTTTCCTTCCACAGACAAACACGCAAAGTTTCATCACTTCCAACTGAAATTAGTACGGTTATATTTGAACAAAAATCATTCTGTCCAATAAAACAACTACTCATCCTAAAACATACTGTCTTTATGACAGCATTTAAATGTCCTTTTTTTAGATTTCTGAATTCTGATGCCCTTAAAGCTTTGACTTTTATTAGGAAACTTCGTGACTGAAGTGTTCAAAAAAGCAGCCTGAAAAAGTCAACTTAAACTAAACTCTTCATAGCACTGCCTTAATCCTGGTTTCTTGACTTTGTTGTTCTGTTAAACTCATCTTATTTGTTCCATTTAAAAAAAAATGCGTTGCAGTAAATATCTTATTGAAGTGCAAGATAAAACACAGTGGGCCTAAAAAACTTTACTCAAACTTGACATCCTGTCAAGAAGAAAGAAAAGGTCACATATGGGTTTGTATTTTACTACAGTACATTATGTGTATGGGTTGATACATTAACAAGTGTCAAACAATACTTATTCCTATTCTGACACAGTTTTTAAAGTAACTTTTGTTTCACATTTCAATTATTTCTAGATTCTCGAAACACTCTTTAGGTTGCATAATAAAAATGTGCCCAAATGGCTTACACATTAATACTCAACTAATGTGTAAACCATCATACTTTATCAATCACACCTGAAAATTAGTTGCTTTTTCAGATTGGTAACTTGGTGAAAACCCAGAGGGCTTTACATCCAGGCTCCCTGAATAAAAGCAGTAAGGACACAACTTCAACCAACAACTCCACCTTTAGGTTTGGCGCTTTGGCTTCAGTATAATGTTGTTCATAATGTAAACTTTTTTTCCTCTGAGTGGCTGAGGTCAGTTGAGGATTAGGCCTCCATTTCCCGAGAGATCACAACCTTTCTTCTCCAGCAGGGGACAATGGAGGAGCAGCATATCTCCCTCGACAAAACCAAAAGAGAAAGATAGATTTCCTTTCCTCCCTTTCTCATTTTGGAAGAACCAAATAAAGGAAAAGAGGAAAATGAATAAAAGGAGACAGAAGTGAACAAATAACTGAAAGTAACTTTCAAAGACTTTATTCCAATAGGTTTCTGATATTATCTCATATGAAATTATAATCATATTTTTAATGAGGCAATAAAAAGCAGACTTGATAGCAAGCAGTGGTCTTGTTACACATCTGGCAGTTATGGTTTAATTGTTTAAAAAAGCTGTGAAGTTTTATTGAGATTTTTTTATTTACTCTTTTAATTGATTTGGTCTCCACTAACTCCTTGGAGATATGTGTCTCTTAAGCTGGAAGATGTTCACCAGCTAGTTTATCACCTTGTCTGTTGTTTGGTTCTGATGCTGCAACCTGAAACAAGCAGGGTAACAAATGAAAGCTGTGACTTTGGCTCCAAATTTGCCTCTTTTGAGCTAATTTAAAAACCCATTGGATTATCTGAAAAATGTCTGGTCACAAATCTGAAAACAGGGTTGTTTTTCCGATCTCATGTGATTTTTTTTTTTCTTCTTTTTTTTACGTAAGATGCAAGGTTTTCATTGTACAGCGACAGCCTGCTCCAGGGCAAAGTCATGCTATTCTGGGTGCTCTGATTGCGAAAGAGATGGACTTTCACCAACAGCTTCTACGGTGTGAGTGAATGAGGCTTCAGAGAATAAAAGATATCCTTTTATTTCATTCAGGAAAGTCTGTGATGTGTTAAGATGTAGCAACAATACATTAAGTGGCGATGGAAATGAGTTTAGTCTTCACCTTAGATAGCCCCTCTTTTTCCTCACTTGCTCACGGCCTGAGAGGAAATTTCTTTCACATATTTGGGTCGAAAACAAAACTTAGCGCCTGAGAGAGAGAGAGCAGCGGGACGGGGGAGGATTGAGAGGATAGCGGGGCAGACAAACAAAACTGCTTAAGAACACATGGACTTTCCCCGTGTGAATCAATATTCAAGCCCTGATCTCCCCGTGGAGTAATGAGGCCAAAGAGAAGCAGCAGCTGAAAGACAGATGAGACAGAGGGAGGGCTGTGGGATGTCTCCTGTAAAGGAGAAGACTCTCATTGGAGGCAAAGAGAAAGAAGACTGCTATGCATGTTTTGATGGGAAAAAGGGGAACGAAAGCATCCTCCTACACACTGAAGCCATCTTGGTCGCACTGCTGCATTCTGGACTCCACGTCTGATTGTTATTAAGGTAGGTGCTGAACATGTAGCTGCCACAGGATTTTAAAAAAGCAATTCAATTATGAAGTTGCGAGTGGAACAACATTTCTATTTTTAGTTCTAAAAGGGAAAGAGGACAAGCTCAGTGTAAAGGTCCTACATTGAGGTGTGTAGCTCTTTCTTGCACATTTTAAATATATAGTTTTTTAGTTTGTAATGTAGACAAGTGTAATTCACTGCTGCTCTCCTTTATTGAGAGGGCTTTTTGTTTCTATTTTAAAATATAATATTTAACAATATAGACCAATAGTTAATTGTGCTACTAGAAACATTTGAGATGTTTAGTTTTTGTTGTCTAGTTTGAGGAGATGTGTTAACTTGTGTAAACTTAAAATAACATGATTAAAAGAAAAGAAACATTACAGAATAAGAGGCATGAGTCGTTTATTAGGTTCTTAATGTCTGCAGTGAAACAGGTGGAGACACAAAAATGGAAAGCCAAAATTAACCATGAATCATTGTAGGGGAGTAAAAGACCTACTCAATTGTAGGATCAACAGGATGTGATACAAGGACTTGTTTATGTTGTTGGGTTGTTTTTCTTATTCTTTTCTCATGCGTTTAATGTTCTAGCTTTGGGGGGAAAGAAAGCTCAAACCAGACAGGAATGATGTCCTCCAAATTGAAGTGGCTGATTGTGATCCAGCTCCTGCTGAATGAACAGGCTTTGTGCAGAATCCCACCTCCTCTGCCTCTGAGAAACACTCCGCTTCCAGGAGCTGACGTCTACGAAGCAGGAGAGGAAACATCCAAACAGGATCACCCATCTCTCCTGGGACCCAAACTTCAGCTCGGTATCCCATCCTCTGTAAACCCTGATTCTGCACAAATAGAGGAGAGAGTTCGCTCTGCCAAAAATATAATATCAGTCCTCAGGGTGAAGCTTCCTGATCAGATTCAAGATCACCTGCACATTCAGGGGAACGTCAGCTGTAAGGAGCTGCTAGCTGCCAGCACCGTGGACGACCCATCGTCCTCCATGTTCCCCCAGGAGCTCCTGGGTCTCTCTTTAGTGCCAGTGTTGGTGGTGGCAGGCTGCCAACAGGAAGCACATACCCTGGTGCTCAAGCTGTACGACCTGCTGGGAGTGGCAGACACGGAGGAGCTCCTGATGGAGGTGGAGGGTCTGATAGACAGCAGGGTGAGCAAGTCTGTATCCACTCCTACACCTGCATCATCACCTTCAGGGAGAAATCAAACAAGGCACCACATGGAGGCTGTGATGTTTAACATCCAGCAGCTGACCACAGTGGGAGACATTTCCACCAAGCATGAAGGATATTGTGAGGGTTGGACCAAGGTGAGTGGAACCACACTGGCAGGAACAGCTATGGACGGAGCCACAGGGGATCTAGAGGAGGCTGTGAGCGCCTGTGAGAGACTGGGAGTCCTGTGTGCTGGTGTGACCAGCGGTGGAACACTCAAACCTGGGATGTACCAGGGAGTGTTGAGGAAAGGCAGCCGCGTCTTACCCTCTGAATCCCCAGAGTCTGAATGTTGGATCCGTCAGTGCAGGGCAGAGGGGGATGTTCTGACCGTCGCTGCTTCGGGCCGCCGGCTGAGGCGAAGCCCCCAGAGGAGCTGCATCAACAAACGCGAGGAGCGCGTGTACAATGTGGTGGAGTGGATACCTGCTGTGAGTACCCTCTACAACCTCGGCACAGCTGTGTATTATGCCTCAGTCAACTGCTCCGAGACCGCCAAGGAGAGAGCCATCCTCAGCGCTGTGGACCTCGGCACAGACGCTCTCATGGTGGCCACAGGGGGGACTGCCGGGGTGGCAGGCTACGCCCTGGGTGCAGGGGTGAAGACCGGTGTGAAAGCAGGCGTCAGGTATCTGCTCAACTCCATGAAGCAGCAGGAGGACGACGTGCTGGTGAACCAGGTCAACTGGGAAGATGGCATCATCACTGTTCAGTAGACTGAAGGATCAAAACATCAGCCTGTGAAGCTTCAGCAATAAATATCTTCATATTTAGTTTATAGATTCAATAACAAAAGACAGTAACACGGGATCAATGTTTGTTAACTGACACAGTTGAGTAAAGTTACATGATCTAGATTATTTGAAAAACACATTTTTGTATTTCTCAGTGGATTATCCAAATCAAATTTTAAAATGGGGGAAAAGCTTTTTATTTGTGACTGCACAAACTTCATTTTACACAGTTTGACACAATAATTATTCTATCTTGAAGATTTTTGTCATGAAAAATGTACTTAGTAAAAAGGTATACACAACTACGCATTAATTGCAACTAAAAGTAACCTTTTTTTGCTTGTAGAAAAATAGCTAATTTTATGTATAATTGGTTAAATAGTTGAACAATGTATTTTAAGCATCAACTTCTGAAAAAACAGTCTCAGGAAATTAAACCTCTAATCCCTCAAGACTTTAATCCGGTGTCTTTTCTTCCGGTCATTGTCCTTCATCACTCGTTATTTTCTTTCCTTCCATGAAAACGTTTTGTCGGGTCAAAGTCATATTCTCACCTCTGGTGTAATTGCAGGGACAAGAGACTGAAAACTAAGTTTTGTAGTTTTATACGGTTTTTTTCTTTCCTTAAAAGTACATGAATTGTTTATTAAAGCTACGGTATATGTGTGCATACAGTTATTCAGTGTGGTTATTGTGCACTCATATCATTTGTATTGCAGAGCTACCAACCCTCACGGTTTCGTCGTGTGACATGCTTTTTCATGTTTTCACAAGCTCACACGTCACACAACAAATATCTCACCGCAAAAAAAACATTCTGAGGCGCGTTCGTTCCTTTTTTAAACTCCCCGACGATAGATGGCGCTAAGGAGCGCGTCTGTAAGCCTATTTGCTTCATAGACACCCTATTTACCCCAAACAGACAGTCACGGGAGAAACTCAGGAGGAGCAGAGGGACTGAAGTATCGTGGTTTTCAAGTGTCACGCATTGAACGTGACTGAACGTGAACTCTCGTGTTGGTTTAAGTCACGCCCTTCCGCCACACAGCTGTTCGGCGGCGCGTATTTCGTGTCCCCCTGACCTCCTTCCTCGACTGCAAGGTTTTTGGAGAAGTTGGCAGCTCTGGTATTGTAACAAGGCACAGTTCCAGTTTGGCTGCTTTGGTTTTGTGATCCTTGTTCCTTCTGCTCACTGTCACACTGAGAAGACATACTAGGAGACTTAAAAACAAACAGAGACATCGGTAATGGTATGACTATTTCGACAAATAGTCATAACAACTATTAGTCATAACTATTTAGACTATAGACAATATTCTGCAGTGAATATTGTCTGTGAATGTCTATTTGATGACAATTTGAACCCAGCTGGCTCATATCTATGTTGAATTTGCATGCTCTCTCTGTTTCTATGTGGTTCTTCTCTCACAGTCCAAAAAGAGGATAGTTAACTCAGGAGGAAAGTGAACTCAATGTGTTTGATTGCGTGCGCATGTTTTTGTGTGTTTGTTTTTGCGTTTGTGCAGCCTTCTTCTTTTTCCAATTCACATGAGGAACACCACCCTGAACCAAATAATTCCATATGGGTTCTTATGTTATTTAGTATCTAAGGAAAATTACATGTTTGTAAACAGTGAACTTTGCTCTTTGTACACATATTTACCGGACATATATTTCTACAGTCCTGAATCTAAGCTTGATGAATACGATGTCAGTAGCCTCCAATTGAATATTAAGTCGGCAGTGAACATGTAGTGGTTCTTGGAATGTAGTAGAACGAGATCAGGAACACACTTGCTGTGCTGTTTAATCAGAGTACAGAACAAACAACTTCCTGGTAGTTGTTAGGAATTTTATTAAAGGAGTTTCATATTTATTAAATAATGCTAAATATTATGTAATTTTATATAGAAGGAAGATAACCTCAATTTAACCTTTTAAAACTGTATCCTTATGTATCCACAGCAGATCCCAATGTTTGTTTTTGATAGAATCAAGATCGGACCTCCGGGATCTGGGTGAGGTGCACTGTACAACAAACTAAAGGAGATTTATAGCTGCTATAAGGACTCTGTTATCACAACCTCTGCATTACTTGTGAAAATGTGTATATTTTAACAACCTGACAAGAAGTTTACATTATACAAATTACACTTTGTTGAATAACAGTATGATAATGTGTAAGCTGAATATCCTTTAACTGCCTTGAACAGCATCCCGTCATGCACATATTCATGTATACGATATCAGACAGCAGGTCTAGGTAGGAAATGCCTGGGCTGTGGATTTGAAACCTACGCCTGCAATCTGAGTCCATCCACCCACCTGACCAATCACAATGCATATTAGTGGTCACGCTGGACGCTGGGTCACTGACCAATCCTACACGTTCACACCATATTGCTGGCTTGGTACGTAAAAGAACATGTCCAGCTTGTCAAACTAAAGATCTGATTTGTTGAAGTCCATGACAATCAACTAAGACATCCACTCCCTGTGTGGTTGACCCTGCAAAAGCCTTCTTAAACTGCTTTGCAGGCTCAAGGCTGCAGGCAGAGGAAGACAGGAGCTGTACAATGAGAAAATAAGCTAATAGGGAAACATAATTATAATACATGTAGTGTATTTGTGAAAGATAATTACATTATAAACAGCTATAACTTTTAATTATTAAAATACAAAATATATATATTTTTAAAAATTATAAAATAGCTTTAACATGGTGATTCTGTTTAGGCCTGCAGTGAAGGCTTTGCAGGCCCGTATGGCCTGCCACTGCAATATACACCCCAAAATAATAATCCTGGAAAGTAATTATTTGTAAGTGTTTATAAAAAAAAGAGAAGAAATTAGAAGTTACCTGATATCTATTGTAAAGACACAAATTAATACAAAATGTTAATATTCACACACATCTTGACAAATGGCTACAAGTGATAGATTATATTCATACCCAGGTAGCCAATATGACGTGGC
Organism: Clinocottus analis; assembly: GCF_023055335.1. Classification (NCBI taxonomy): domain Eukaryota; kingdom Metazoa; phylum Chordata; class Actinopteri; order Perciformes; family Cottidae; genus Clinocottus; species Clinocottus analis. Next base: position 12,259,164 of record NW_027176042.1, on the reverse strand, counting down.
CCAGACCCGACTTGAGTCTGGCACGACTCAAATTTAAACTTAAAAAATTCTAATTTTTGAAGTTGGAATTCATAATTAAATTTTTTGCTTTCTTCGTTTATTGTAATTTTACATACAAATACCAATGTTACCAATTTAAACACAAAACATGACTAGGTACAGTTTGTTCAGGAATGGAGCACAATAGGCACTAACAGGAACTGTACAGGCCCACAAGTTGTGGTGGGATCCAAATAAAGTAGGAGGTGAACATCTCTTCACCACGTTCTCTCAGAAGGAAAGTGAGCAATAGTTTTGCTATGGAGTTTGTTTTTGGAATTGGTCAGACAGCTGGAAAGCCAGCCTCGAAGGGAGGTTGAGGCCTCCCTCTTCCTGTGTGATAATGATGAACCTTCAATGACAAAGAAATGGTCTGTAGAAGTTTGATAAGTGCAGCTGGCATGCTAAGGATAACATAAGATATGAAATGACATTGGACAAAAGCATGGGAGCCCTTAAGCTACAGTTTGTGTGTGTTATATTTCCTTGTGTAACAGAGCTTCCAAGTGAGTTAAATTGTAACTTAATACTGTTTTTTATTCATAACTAATCAGAGACTCTAGAACTACCAAAGTAAAGGTTTTGAGTCGGCTATACTGCCAGGTGTTTATATTTCCACCTGTCCACAAGGTCTGTCACATAACATATATTCAGATGTACAGATTGTCAACAAATCTTCCAAAAGCTTGGCTTCCCTTGTTGATTCTGAGGTATATAAATAATGTATATAGGTAAAGAAACCTTTAAAGTGAAATTAAGAAGTGGAGGGTATTTATTTCTCAAACACATAAGGGCATATAACTGAGTACGAGTTTAAGTGGCTGCAATGGTTATATATTAGGCTACACACTAAATCATACAATTATATTCCAGTCATGTTCAATGATCTTTCAGATTTTTAAAGGAAGGGCACTTCGGGCACAGCATTCTGTACTCCGCCCGTGAGTGCGTCACACGCTCTGTGCATCACTTTCACAACATCATTTCTCGGGAAATCTTTTATCCATGACCGTAAGTTTCTATTTTGCTGCCCTCGTCCCTCGCAACAGATTGACGTGATAATGTACCAATAGCAAGCGCTGATCTGTGAGCGGCTTGACCAATGAGCTGTCAGCGCTGCGCTCACGAGGAAACTGTTTGACATATTCCGGGCATTTCGGCTCTAACGTGCATCAACGGCAGTTGTTTTAGAGCCAAAATGGTGCCCATGGTTCGTTTAAGGAGAACAATTTGGGAGGAATAAGCAGATATCCAATGAAACAGAGAGCTAAGTAAAAACATATCAAGGAAATGAAACACTGACTGCTCGGCAGTTGTTTTGTTTTATTGACGTCGAGCACCGACTGCAACTCACGTTAGCGAAAGAAACAAGTGATAGCGATGCACCTGTCTCAAATGACTAGTTAGCAGACGTTAGTTACAAAGACATTTCCAAGTGGACTCTGACTGACAACAAAAAGTGAGGTAAGCAAACGTGTCGTTACTAATGGGCCCTGTTTACGCCGCTAACTGACAGTTCGTCCACAACAAGCTAACGTAATATAATAAAAAACATCGACACTCAAGAAAACAATACAAAGTAAAATAAATCAATACATTAGCGTTATATTCGGTCTGAACCTCCAATGGCTTGTTTAAAAAGATAATAACTCCATTTATAGACAAGTAACATGTTTACAGTCATAAAACGTTAGTTATCAGTCACAGGATTTTCACATAACGCCTTCAACTTTTGATGACAGACTTGTTTGAACTTGCCACTTTTAAATGCAATGGCGCTATCTTTTAATGCACACGCATTTAACGCGGTCGCTGTTTGTGTGCATGTTATTGTTTCTTTAAGATGGCTCAGTGGGAGAGACTGACGGACCTGCCTGCTCCGTACGCACAGCAGCTGCATGAGCTCTATGACAAGGATTTTCTGCCTATGGATGTGAGGCACTACCTGTCAGCCTGGATAGAAAAGCAGGAGTGGTAAGGCAGCACTCTCATCTCTTTTGCCCCTCATATCATTCAACGCATATTTTGCTATTCAAAGATTACAGTAAATTACTCTGTTTGTAAATCTCATGCTATTTGCATCTTGTTCTTTTTGTTCTTTAGGCAACGAGCAGCACAGGACCATGCTTTGGCGATGGCGCTGTTCCAGGTCCTGCTGGAGAATCTGGATATACAACACAGCCGCTTTGTCCAGGAGCAGTCTTTCTTGATGCAGCACAACATTAAACGCTATAAACAGAACTTTCAGGTTTGTCTACAAGGTGGCATTACTGGAATCTTTTCCATAATGATGTCTTTGACCCAGATATCCACCTGACCTCTCCCTTTGCAGACATACCAAGAGGACCCGTGTGCCTTGGCAAACACAATCCTATGGTTTTTGGAAAAAGAGAAGCAAATCCTGCAAAATGCTGATTTGGTTAAGCAGGTTAGGGCAACATTTCATCAATGCATTGTGACAGAAAAGATGGGACACACCCTGATGCTTATACAACATTTAAATGAACTGTATATACACTTGTAAAAACTGCACAAGTTGTCATGTTTTGGCTGTTGTTTTCCAGCCACCAAATGTGGATTTGCTGTGTGTACTAGATATGTTCAAGGTGTCCAATGAAAATTTCCATTACAAATATTGTTTGTATTCAGTTCTAAAAAAAACTATTGCCAGTTAATTAAAAAGTGTCACATGTACGGAAAACCGACTTTAGGACTCTGTCTGGTTTTCCACCAAGCAGTGATATTTGTATTAACTGCCACTTTCACTCACATCTCATCCTGCTCCTTTACTTTTCTCAGGTTGAGTTCTTGCATGTAGCACAAGAAGCCATGGAGACAAGGAGCCAGCAGGACTTTGAATATAAAATGGCTGGCCTTCGGAATGAAGTGCAGGTACAAATTATGTTGCTTTAAACCATTGTGTTGTGCTTTGTAATTGAAAGATATCCCAGTTTATTCATTATTTTTGTTCTGTGGACTTTTGGGATATAGTGCATGGAACATACAATGTTTTGTCTGGAGGAGCAGCAAGACGAGTTTGATTTTAAATATCAAACTTATAAAATGGAAGGTAAGCAGATTTGAACATTTCTGTTAAAATTTCCATGCTGTGAAAATGTTCTCTTAGGATGAGTAATAAAGTGCCTGAATCACAGCTATATGTTCTCTTTTGTTTTTGTCTTGTATGGAAACTGTGATCCTGCTGTGGAAATGTTTATGCAGCTGTGGTAGATGAGGTGATGAAGAAGGAACAAAATAAAGTTTTTCAGTTACTTATCAACAGACTGGATGGATGTAGAAAGGTAAAATCTTCTTATTTAACATATAATCTCTTCTTAGTCCAATTCTTTTCCTAATTCAAAAATAACAATAATATTTTTTGTGTTACACAATTATCTTTTAAGAGCACACTGTCGGACCTCAATAAGCTCCTCGACAGGACTGATGACCTTGTCGATATATTGGTGAAAAAGGAGCTGGTGGAGTGGCAGAGGAGGCAGCAGAAGGCCTGCATTGGTGCTCCAGACAATGTTTTTCTGGATCAGCTAGAGAAGGGGTATGTTCATCTAAACCTGCTTCACATCAGTTTTAATCTTTAAGGTTTACTGTAACAACTTGATCAATTATCCTTTTGTAAATTAAGTGCAAGGCTGAAGACATAATGACTGGTGGATTTTGTGACTTTCCCAATCCCACCACTACTATCATCACATTCGTTGTAGGGCTCTTCTTACTTAAGAAATTCCTTGTCGATGAACACTCAGTAAGATTTTTTCGCCTAATCAATTACTTGATTTACCTAAGCGATCTGTAAAACTGAGTTCCTCTATAAAGAATCAAACAAAAACACCAGTTTAAAACCTCTGTTAACCAGAGATGTGCTCACAAGTTTCTTGGAAATATGTTAATTAGCATGACTAAGACCAAAAGGATCGACTAATCAACGAGGCGGGGGCAGCTGTAATTCATGGTCTGTGTCTATTTGTCTGTGTTTTGTTTTTTTCTTCTTCCTTTTCTGAAAACTCATCACTGTTGCTCTTTTCCTCTTGGATTGTAGGTTCACCTGTGTGGCAGTGTGTCTGTTCCAGGTGCGGGAGTTTCTTGGTAAGCTGGAGGAGCTGGTAGGAAAATTGACCTATGAAAACGACCCGGTGAAGGCCCAAAAACCCACAATGCAGAAGAGAGCAGATGCTCTTCTTAAAGACTTACTCAAGAGGTCTCTCTTTTAAGGCACACGTTCATACACTGTCTTGCTCCCGTGTGATTTACTTGTTACATTTCTTGACATTATTGTCGGACTGTTTCTTGAAGTTCCTTTGTGGTGGAGACTCAGCCCTCCATGCCTCAGGGGAAAGGACCGCTGGTGCTGCGCACAAACGTCCAGTTCTCCGTCAAGACCAGGTTAGTGTACCACTTCAGGCAATCACTACATTGCTATGTTTTCATTTAAATTGACTTTTAGTAAATGTTTGACTTATTTATACCAATGCCTGTATTGTGGTAATCTGTATCAGTTTTCATAACTACATATGCAGTTATTAGTATGCTAGTTGTGCATGTTGGACAACTGACATGAAGCAACTCTTTGCAAAAACGCGATCGACCTGTTCCAAAACAAAGGGTTGCAGTGGAGCTAAACGCACCTAAACTCAGTTAACTGGCTGTAGTGGGGTTTAATTCAACCCGATGACCATGAGACCAATTATTGTGTAATGCTTTTCCCCAAAGCCTTCTGTTATCCTTTTCCAAAATGTGACTTTGATCTCTTAAACTTATTTTGTTGACTCTTTTGTAAAGATGAAAGGGGTCTTATTTCTTTATATAATGAGGTGAAACGTCAAACAAAGAAAGCTCGTCCCAAAACAGGAGTGAATCTGGGTTCAGCTTCAACCCACTAGCGAACACCCTAACTTTGTCAGGGGGCATGTGCTTTTGGTGTTCTTGAGCCAAGAAAGAGAGTTAAAAAAAAACCTGTCAAATCCTACTCATTCAGCCTTTTAATATTTCTAAAATCTTACGTCTGATTTAATAATTCCAGGCTTCTTGTTAAGTTCCCTGAGCAGAACCACTCTATGAAAGTGAACGTGACCATGGACAGGTGAGGTTCCTCCTTTAGTTTGAGTTACTTTCACCACACACACAGAGCAAACCTGTAACTTTAACTTCTGAAATAAAATGTGGATGTTTTGTTTCCCTCTTGTGGTCACTGCTCTGTCTTTCTCACTTTTTAAATTAGGGAGGGTCCTCAGATCAAAGGGTGAGTATTTGTTTTGCATAACTTTAGCTTTCATACTAAGTGGCATTTCAAGGAGAACTGTTTTAAACTTTTGCATTTGATGTGAATTTGTTTTTACCTCTTATGTCTGCAGATATCGGCGTTTTAATGTCCTTGGAACCAAAAGCAAGGCTTTGAACATGGCAGAGAGCCAGAATGGAGGCATGGTAGCAGACTTCAGGCATCTTGTGAGTGATAATGATTTAAGAATAAATATTAAATGACAATGAATAAAACTCTTATCAACAACAGCCTTTTAATAGTTGCAACATCTGAAGGATAAATACTTAACTGTGACATTTCAAGTGCACACAAAAGCAGTCTCCAGAAGCTAAACTGTAGTGATTAAGACAAACAATTTAAATGTCAATGTCTTTAATTACGGGTGGAAATGTTTTTGTTTGATTTATTTTGTACTCTTATTTGTCTGTAGACTCTGAAGGAGCAGAAGTCTGGAGGTGGAGGCAAAGGCGTCAGTGATGTGAGTAGACATTAGCGACCTGAATATATCTTTGTTTACAGTTTAACTCAAGTCACAATTCAAGCAGATGAGAACAACCAAATAATGATGTGTTTGTGGGTGTTTTTTGGTGTGGACAGATTTCGCTCAGTGTTACAGAGGAGCTGCACGTCATCTATTTTGACACTGTCTTTGAGATGAAAGGCGTGTCAGTTGAGTTGCAGGTGGAGTTTCTCGTGCTTCCTTACTTGTCATACGGCCGGCTTTATGAAAATAATAACAATTACCTTCATGTGCCCTGTCTACAAATTAAGTATTATGTCCTTGTTTTTATTGTCTTGATTATCCAAATATCACCTAAATAAAAGTAATCGTTTCCAACTTAGGCCTTGTCACTCCCGGTGGTCATCATCTCTAACTCCAGCCAGCAGCAGAGTGCCTGGGCATCTATCCTCTGGTTCAACATGCTCAGTGTGGACACAAAGGTGAGAGATCCCTGAAAGACTAACATACACTTTGGAAGGAAAATGTTTTATATCTTATGCTTAATGTTATGTCTTGTGCTTAGCAAAACTGTGACGTCATGTGCAGCACAGATATTATGACAAGTAGTGGGTAAATATGAAACCGGAAAAGGACCAGGTGGGAGACAGTCTTCAAAGCAGCTACTTACTTTAAGAAAACCGGCGTTAATTGGTGTACGTGATGAAAGTCTGTAGGCACTAGTGACGAGAAATATAAGATATGGGGATAAACAAAGGGGTTGGACGTTGGGCCGCACCTAAACCAAATGTTGCGTTATAAATACATATCTGTTTGTTCGTTTAACAGTGGTAGCGAGTTGTGGTAGGTGTCGTCGTCGCTGATACTGGACCCAACTCGGTAGATTTGTGATCTGTGTGTTACAAATAAATCAACGTGAATTGAACTCTGATCCGACCTCTCTTGTGGTGTCTGGGTGTTCGATTACGGAGGTCCCGTTTGTGAGTTCCTGTGACGCCTCACCAGCAGTCAGATATTTACTAAGTTTATACAGCATCAGGTTTTAAGAAGATTAATCATCATGGAGTTAGAAGAATAAACAGCCACAACAGCACCATGTAGCATGTTGCAGTGTGATCAGAAGGCATCTGATATTTATTGTGTATGTATTTGTTAATGTACGTCTGTTTCTCTAGGATGTCATGTTCTTCGCCAACTCTCCTGCAGCCACTTGGCTGCAGTTTGGAGAAATGTTGAGCTGGCAGTTTCTCTCTGCCACTAAACGTGGTCTGAATGAGGATCAGCTCGAAATGATCGCACACAGACTCTTTGGTAAATGCCGCTTCGATATTCTGCTTCAGTTGCTTGCCTTTGCATGTTTTGATGTTGTTCTATCTAAAAATTAGAACTGACTTTGTTAGTCAAACATATTGCTGTCTTGACCTTTTTGGATCCCATGTGGAAGGATGGACATTATTTGACCAAAAGAATACCTGCATCAGTTTGTCTGTGTTATATATTGTATCTATCTAGTTTCTCATAAAAATAGAGCTGATCATATATATTGTGTCTCTGACCATGTGGGATAAATTGGTACTCTTTTCTCATTTACCCCAGATGAAACAAAAGGATGGCCAAAACTTAAAAAAAAAGGTTTTATTTCATCATTTAGCAAAAACTAAATGTGAAAGAAGACTTATTAGTGTCAATTTAAAAAGCTTGAACGTGGTATTGCAACTTCATCTTATATACAGCTGTTTATTTTATATACATTATTAGAATAATAATGACACCTAGCAGGACCTATTGATTTGTGTTTGATTATGATAAAAATGCTTGCCCACTATAATTCACTGTCTTTCATGGCTTGTATGCATGTGTTATTTTTTATGATGTAAGTGAGTGAGAGTTGTATAATGCTTTTATTCATTTTCCATCCCTCCAGGGAAGCAGCAGAAATATGACACCTGCAAAGTGGCTTGGTCAAAATTTAGCAAGGTAAGAATACTGCATTTTTCAGCAGGGTTTAAGGGATTAACATTAACCCTAATCACTCGACTCATAATATCTCAACTTTGGTGATCGACAGAGTTTTTCTCTGTTGCCACAATCAGGTCAAAATGTTATTTTTTTGGTTTATGACCATATACCTAAAAAACGAATGAGATACCCATCATGTATTTTTTGTTTCATGCTTATATGTATGTAACCTATTCAACAAGTAAACTAAGGTGGCGAACAGGATAAACATTACCTGCTAAACCTCAACATGTTAACAAGGGGACCATGTTAGCTGATAGTCTCTTCCATATCCACCACTATCATGTTTTACATTTCATTTAATGTGACTCATTAGTTGAGCACCTCAACTTTTATCCATTGTACAATTTTGTTCCTTTACAATGAGCATGCATGATGGTAGATGTTTATTGTTGATAAATATACTGTAAGCGTGAATTAGTGACCTTTTCCACACCCTTTGTTCCAGGAAAATACACCTGACACTTTCTGGGTGTGGTTTGACGGCATCTTGGTGATGGTGAAAACATTCCTTGAAGACCTGTGGAGGGATGGGTAGGTTTTAGTCCAATCAGGGTGTAACGAGACGGATAAGTTTATTGTTTTATGTAAGACTTTTGTTTTTGCACTGTAGCCTCATCATGGGGTTTGTGAGCAAAGGCAAAGAAAAGTCCCTCCTGAAGAAGAAACAGAGAGGAACGTTCTTGTTGCGCTTCAGTGAAAGTGTCATTGGGGGAATCACCTTTTCCTGGGTGGAAATCACCATAACTGGTGAGATATTTTGGATTTCCAAATGATCCTAAAATATTGTTTCAAATTGTTCTATAGTAGTTGTATGGTATGTCTTTTGTAGGTGAGCCTGAAGTGAAGACAGTCCAGCCCTTCACCAAGGTCGACCTCTGTCAGATTCCCTTCCATGAAATCATCCGGAATTACCAGATCTTAGAAGCGGAAAATATCCCAGAAAATCCTCTTCTCTACCTATATCCCAACATTCCTAAAGATGAGGCTTTCGGAAAATACTACTCTGACAAGACTGGAAGTAAGGGCAACACATTTTTTGCTTATACTTTTTACTTAAATATTTTTGGAAAGCAAATCTGTCCAAAACACACCTCATATTCCGCTTGTTTTGGTTAATGCTATGTGAATGGTGTTCTGCCTTGCAGTATTACAATTACAATTGTATTGATGGTGTTGGGGATGAATATAACACATTTATTTCTCAACTCTTTCTTTCAGGTGACAGTCCTTACATAAAGTACATCAAAACCAAGCTGATGTTTGTTTCAAAGGAGTAAGTGTATTATTATTTTCCAGACTGGTTTAAAGCATCTTGCTTTTTATAATAATACTTAACCGTCCTTTATATACTAAATGTGCTTTTTATACAGAGACAACAACTACAAACCAAAAATGCACTTGCTTCATCTGAGAAGTAGTGTCCCATCCCCTTTTTTTGTCATGAGCAACTGGTTGTAATGACTGTTTGTTATTGGTCATGTAGGAACACACTGGAGGCTAGGTCACCCAAGTCCTCTGACATGGCACATGGCGAAGGCTTGGAACCAATGAATGCCCTGTGTGGAGAGGCAGCTGGTGAGTCATGGCTCTCCTTGCTGCCCCATCCAGCTGAAAACCTCACGAAAACAAATCACTCTCCGTTCGTCACAGAGCTCAGGGTTTGCTCTCTTTATTTTGACCCTGCGCTTTGGGAAGATGCTGTCTGGCTAGATGTCAAGCGACAGCTATGAAACTGATCTAACTTACACGGTGTGGGGCTGTGGGCTGCTTCAACAGCATGCATATGTACAGTAGTCTGCTCTACTGAACATATTATCTAACAATGATTGATTTGAACGAAACTGATGATAACACTTTTATTTAGTTGTTCATAGCTTTTTGATTTTACCTTCTGATGCTTGAATTCTTTAACACTTTGCATGGTGTATGTGTTAACATGGATGGAAAAATATTGCGATAATAAAAACAGCACATAGCCATAGGTTGGACAATATCTGTTGAATAGTATTGCTTGATTATGAAATGAAAAATTATATGGTTGTACTATTTTGTTTGATTAAAATACATATTATCACTAGGAGTAATTGTGGCAGCAATAGCATTTAATATGACAGTCTTCAAGCTACAGATCTATGTACCATTTTGGTGAAAGCAACATTTTGGGAAGTTTGAGAGCTACACTTTTTTAAATGGTAAAATCCACCGAATTGCTGATTGCCAGTCTTCCAGCTAAGCTTTCCAGCTGTTTGCTGTTGGCTTATATTTAATGGATGGATATGCGATCGGTATCCATATTCTCATTTAACTCTATGACAGAAAGTGAGTAAGTATAAATGCGTAACTATTCTTTTATGAATTACAAAAGGCAATAAGTACTTTTAATTGAGATATTTAAACAGTTAAACAGACTGAGTGTATCGGATATTGTGAGAGAACCTGAATCATTTGATGAGCATTTCATAAGAATTTAGTGCGGAATTAAATCCTACAGCATAAATCTGTACTTTTCTCCTGTTGGTGGGTTGCATAGCACATCACGTTTTTGTGAAAGCAGTACCATAAACGGCAGTAGAAACATGATCTTTCTCTTGTCCCTTTCTCTGCTCTCAGAACAAAACGGGAGTCCTCCCTCACCTCTGGAGATATACCACCCTGACCCCATGCTGTCTGGCTCCTTTGGAGCCACAGACGATGAGTTACTGAGGCTTATCAACAACCCCAACATCTTTGATGATGACATCTTGCAAGATGAGCCAGGGCTGCCTGATTTAAATCTTACAGGATTTAACTGCCTGCCCCCACAATCCTGTGGAAGCATTTTCCAATAAGCCTCCGTTGTCTTTATTTAACCAAACCACTGTATCGTTCATCGTCCGCTTTACTTTTAGCTTCTGACATTCCAAATCTACTGTGAACATAATAGTTTGCAACTTTGATCTGAAATATTTTATGGCCCTTCTGTTAATTACAGTTTTTACTTTTTCAATCAGCATTTGATTGCCTTTGTGCACTTTAAAATTATTATAACGTTATAATTCCCATTTATCATGTTTTATTATTATTATTAATCATGAGACTATTTAAAGAGACACAAAAGAGAGATAATTGAATTAGCTGGACTAATATCCACTCCTTTAGTGTCCTAGGCACCTGAATTAGACACTGCAACTATCATGCAGCTGTTACTTTAAGATAAAACATCTAAGAAATTATAGAAAAAAAAGAGCATGTAAGCAGAGTACAATGTGCAGACTGCACATCATTTATTGTTTCAATGTTGGTTGTAAGTTCCTTTGTCGTTGCTTTATTGTTTCCACCTGCAGCTTGTGATACATTGTTCTGACACATAGCACTTCCTCCCTTGTTAAGTTATATGCTTTTATATTACCTGCTCATTCAAATCCAAATTAAACTGTCTCACCAATAAAAGGGAAATTATTGATTTCATGTGTTATTGATAACTAAAATGTTGTAAATCAACTTAGTGGTAGTAATAGCTTTTATATCATGATCACATTGTTTTGTTGTTAATTCAACCGTAATACCAAACTTGTATACAGAAAAGGTATTCATTGTTTAATTAAAACCAAAATATGCAGCTCTACTGAGATCGTAGGTTGTCTCATAACTCTTAATGATCAGGCAGCCGAAGGGTTTCAAGGCGCCAAACATGAGCCACAACAAACTGGTTCCAGTCAACCAGGGTCCACAGAGGCTTTACTGACACTGTAGCATCAGTCATGCATGATCCGAGCGATATAAGATGTAACATATAAAGGCATGTTAACGTGCTAATTACTAATAAGCATGTTAACATGCTTATTAGTCATAATTATTTTGTCATGAACTCAACTGGGTGGTAAGTGTAAATTAAATATTGACTTATCTGGCATTTTCAAGTCAATGGGTCACAAAAGTAATTTATCCTATAGTTATACCATTCCATATTCCATTTAGAAATGAATCCTAAATACATTGTGATATTTCACTCGGGACTCAAGTTTTGGACTGCCAGCACAGCTAGCATAAAGTTAAAAATACAACCTAGTTGCTAACGTGACACACACTCAGTACCTCAAAGCCATGTAAAATAAATGACTTGGGGTTCTGCTCGCTTGCAACAAGAGGTAACTTAATAGCATTACTGAGTACAGATTAAGCTTAACCAACCAGCCAATAACTGATAGTTTACCACAAGTTCCAGCTGACACATTAGTTAGGTAGCAAAAACTGACAACTTAACATTATAGACAAATTGTACCGTTTAAAGTTGTTTCTGGCCACCTGGCAATGGAAGTTTAGCAAACATTGTTTAGTCTTCACAAACTCCTGAGAAATGTATCCAAGATTCTTTATCGTGCTGGTTGTCCGCGTTTCATCGTCAGCTGATGTCTCTACTGACGTTACACAGTGCTGTTATTAAGGTTAACATGATGGTTTGCTGGGACTTGGTTGGTTTAAGAGATAAAAGTAGCGTCATACAGGGTTTGCTGCTGGATTGTGTTGTGTCATTGTTGTGTTTCTATTTTTCAAGCCACCAACAATTTATTTTTCTATGTGTGAAGCAAGCGTTACGACCTTGAGGTTCTCCAGTGTTAGTCTGTAAAGATAAATCACAGCTTGTGAGGGTGTAGTGTGGACAGGCTTTGATTGCTATTTGTCTTTGTTGGTCTCGTCACTTATGTCTTGACATAACTTAAACATGTACAAGCACACACTCCACCCACATGTCATACGAGAGAGGTGATCACATAAGCAAACATCTTGTACTAACTTTATGCTTGTATTATCAGCATGTGTCGGTCGGCCCCTGCCTATCTCGTCATACAAGTGTGGTTTTGCCAGCTATTTGTCTCTGAACATGTAACAGGAATGTGGGTGTGGCAGATTACAGGATGCAGAGTGCCTGGTCCTGGAGCACCTCGGCCCCATTGGAAAAAAGCCCTCCTCCAGTGTTTGGTCTCTCTCCGGCTCGCATAGACTGCCGGCTTCTGCCCGGTTATGTCTTGGTTTGGTCTTCCTTTGTTTTTGCTGACAACACTGAGGATACTGACTGACACACTTCACAATGGTAGTCTTTTCTTTATCATAAATACCTTTAATTTACCATCATCCACTTTCATTTCCAATATTTGTCATTGCCTCAGAGCCGGGTTGTGACAGGCATACATACATAATACATGGTTTTAAGTTCCAGAATTACTTTCAAGGCATGTTATGTTACAAAAGAATATCCTATGCTGATTTTGTAACATAATTGGTTTCTCATATGATGTAATATACACTTAGTGGTGATGCTTGGATAAGTTAACATTCTGAATGCAACTGTGGGGAAAATGAATTACAAAATATGATTTATAGCATACATTAACTAGAGAAAAAACATTGTACATTATAAAAACAAACAAAGAATATAATAAAACATGGGGGTTGTGATATACTCGAGCCACATATCACCAATATTTGAGCTATTGAGTCAGTATCCAACTGATATCCAGTCATTAGTGGTGAATCTTGCAACATAAATGTAACAAATAAAAGTAATCTACAAGTTGATGGCAGTGGAATGTAAGTTGCACTATGTCTGCATTATTATAAGAGAATACTATTTAGGTACCAGGAGTTTAGGATCTCAGAGATGAGCACCAGGTCCAGAGGCAGGTAAATGGTGCAACAGCCCTGTTGAGCAACACACCATAGGCCTGTCGAAACTGCCGGTTCATGACAGCATAGAGCACAGGGTTGATACAGCTGTTCAGCCAGGAGAGGTTTGCACAAAACATGTGCAGTACTTGTGGGGCGCGGTTATGTCTGTCGGCTATGTTGAGCAACATGAAGGGGACGAAACAAAATACAAAAAACAGAAAAACCATAAAGCACATACGTGTTACAGCCTTAAATTCATCATCATCACCCCCTGAAATTCTTGAGCGGGAGGAGGGTGCTGCAGTGGAGGGAGTGGGGGTGTATACAGGTGATGCCTGGATGATATAAGGGGGAGAATTGATTGCTGATGAATTTAGGGCCACGGCAGACCTCTGGACAGATTCTGAAGTTATCTCATCCGTATGTTTGCTTATCTCCTCCTGGCTGCTCATCTCATAGCTACATGTCTTTACCATACCACTCTCGACACTACTATCATCAGTCCTTTGTTCTAAAGAAGATGGTTTCTTTCTGGAGGATCGGCGGCTTGGCCTGTAGCGGAGCAGAGCTTGTGCGGCAATCCGGACACGTTTGTAGATGAGGAAGTAGAAAACACCAACACAGCCCAAACCAACAACAAAGTAGAAAAAAAGAAGGATGGTGCTGTAGGGACGACCCCTGGTGCGATGAAAGCTGCATGTGCACACCTTTGGCACGAATACATAAACTTGCCACAGTGGGGCAAAGCTGGCCAGGCCCAGTACCCATGTTAAGATCAGAAGGGAAATAAGACCACGGTCAGAGAAGACACGGTCAAACACAGCCCTTTTTGTGACCAGCAGATATCGGCTCACTGCCACCAGACAGAGGTTTATAATGGAGACAGAGTTGGAGACGAAGAGGAGCAGGCCAAAGATACTGCACCAGAGCTGTCCACTGCGCCATCTGAGGTGTAGATAGGAGTCAACTGATATGGGCTGCAATATGGTGCAGTACAGGAGATCAGCGACAGCCAGGTTGACGATGAGCACATTGAAGCGAGTCCTCAGACGTGGGTCCGAGGCGAAAGCCAGAATGGTCATCAAGTTGCCCACCGTACCGGTGACGGTCACCGCACACCCCCACAGCACAGCAAAGTACCGGTAACGGACGACGGAAGGACTGTAGCAGGAGAAGAGGTCTTCTGTTTGGTTTGTGTGGTTCATCATCATTCTGTCAACTAGGATTCAGAATGAAGGTTAGCTTCTTTGTAATTTGCTGCCAGAAAGTTGAACTCACATAGAAACCCAACCCCCCCTCTTTGTGGTATCAATAGTGCCACAGGTGAAAAGGGAAGTTCAAGATGTTCTAGATAGTTCACCACTTCCTTTTGAACAAAGACTTCTATCTGACGGTTTTATTATGTTTTTGTGAGCCGGTTTAAGTATAAGATCATTTTCAAGTTTTTTTTCCTGCAATTTTAAGCTAATTGATTGTAATGTCATTTACAACTGAAATACATTGTCTGCCAACCACAAATAAATCCTAATTAGTAATTATTAGGCATTATATGTATATGCTGAATTCCCCATATTATGACTCAAATAATAAAACAAACAAAAATAAAGCTAGTAATGTTAAACAAAAATTATTATACATTGCTAACAAATACAGTAAAAACATCCAAGGGGTTTAAGACAAATGTATGTTTTTATATTACATGTAAGGCAAATACAATTCCATATTTTAAAACAAAACAATTGATAATTTCTCACCCTAAAAGTCTTTTTAGTGATCTTGTGCGCTGACTGTCTGTCGTCCTGCTGATGTTACATTTTATGTGAAGCCTCTTGCTCAAGTTCCTCCACAATGAAATGGTAATATTACCAATGGGGTTTTCCAGTTCATGTTTAAATTAGGCAAGCGAGTTCTTGTGTAGTTCCAAAAACTTGTTTCTAATGAAATAACTAAATGTTGAAAAAAATGTATTGTATTAGGGATTTTTTTTGTTTTTATATATATATATTTACTCAAACTACTCAACAATGCTTGTGACGGAAACAAATATCACACAGGCCTAGTGTATAGGCTGATTACGTTATTCTTTTAATTCCTTGTGTTTTCAGTCACTGTAAGGGACAAGGGACTGTGAGCATAATGTATTTCCTATCGCAGAAATGTGCATGCGATGCAAATATCTGCTGCAAATATACAGTTATTGTGAACATACAGTACTTTATCCATCTGTGCTGTTGGAAACGCCCCATTAAGACACAGACCTTTCTGCTTTCTGGTGGCAGGCGCAGTTGACTAAACCTGACTCAGAATTTTAATTAAATATTTTCCACCAAAATATATATAGAGAGAAATACAGTCATATTATGGCACATGGTCATTGTGGGTGATTAGGGTAATAATCTAGCCATTCATTAGGTAAATCATTTAAGTGATGACAATTATAACTTAACTAAAGTTAAATTGAAGATAATATAGTACAATGTTCATGGTTTTTCTTAAATTATTCTTTTCAAATTAGTTGTATTTCCCTGGGCAAACATGGATAGTGCTCCACAGGAAATTACTTCTTTACTGCAGCTGTGATGATGAATAAGAGATGAATATATGAAACTAAAAGCTTGAAGACACTACAATTCTACTGCTGCACCTGGACTTCCTGTTTCTGTCACATGGGTAAAAAATAGACCGTCTGCACCATTGAAAGTGTGAATTTTTTTTGACAAATGCAGAACAAATACTACAGTTGGCAGTGACTCATTTCATTTCCACAAAATCTAAAATGTTGAGGCGGATGTTGTCAGTCGAATTAAGAGATGAGACGAGAGTTTAAACTGGTCAACACACTGTTTGCTGTGGGTTATATTGTACCATTACACATCTACACCCACTCATACCACGTAGTCAACGTGTCATTCCCACCACCAAGTGGCAGTAAAGCACCTGCTGCAGTTTCTCAAACTGCACATGAAAAAGAAGTAGAGACCCTCGCCCGGACCCGTCTTGAAACAAGGACCCTGCTTCGTTTACCATGCTTTGCGGGTCGGACTTTTTTGCTCCTTCCTCATCATTTATATCTGTACAACCAATAAGTTTATAATTACATTATTTCTTAAAGCATTACATTGTAAAAGTTTTTTAGAGCAAAGTTATTCTTAGAGTTTTGATTGGGTGCACCCACCACAGACTCGCAAAATCCTATGGGAAACACATAATGTAATACGTTTATGAATGAGTTTTAGAGTGAAAGACGCTAAGACGCTAAAATGCAGGAAATGGCACTTTCAGATGTTTATTTAATGAAACATTTCTTGTCATACCTGCCATAGTCTAGCACTCGTCTTGCACCCAGACCTTCAACTTGGACTCCATGGTTATGATCAGAGATTATCTCTTCTCATTTCTACAACCAAAAAAACAGATGAAACGTACAATAAACAAAGTTCAAGATGAATTTGACTCATAGCATTATTGTTTTTGTTTTTAAAATTACTGTACATTTGCGATAATATTGTTATCATGAATTATTTTTGGAGCCGATAATCATGGTAAATTTGATATTGTGGAAAAAAAAGCCCTAGTTCACGATGTCTGAAATTGTTTTTTTAATGTATTTGTTGTGAATAATTCACTAAACTACAAACATTTATGTGACATTATGACGTTGAACTTGATCCAGTACTATATAGTAAATATTTTATAGCTTCTACTTCCACGTGCACTTTCAATATTAGTGCAGACAGTTTAAGTTTGAATCAATAATTGGAGAACTATTTACCTGTTACTCTGAATAATCTTGGCCTAAATACATTTTTTATGGCGAAAGAAAAAAATCAAAACATATAGCCTCACATGAACATATAAAAACATTGTAACATTGCAAGTCATCGATCGGTGAATCAGTGCTTGCTTTCCTGCAATGTGCCTGCCTAAACCAAACATTCAGCTCTTGTGTTATGTTTAAGTAAACACATAGAAATACAAGTGTTTCTCACCTTGACATTTTCTGTGATTTCTGTGATCTCATCTCTTAATTATCAGGTTTCTTTTTGCATGTTTTTTATTTAGTTTCTTCTATAAGCTGTGTATTTGTATCTCAGTGTTTGTTTGCACACTGCACTAAACTATAAAAACTGAAATCAACGTCTGGTCACAAATAGTTTGATGTTTGTGAGTAACATTACTTTAGAAGGAGAAATAAACATTACTCACGTTATCACATGACTAAACTACTGCATTTGTGATTTATTGTTGTTTCATTACACTTTGCAAAAAAGAAGAAAAGAAATCAACATTGCTTACAACCATAAACTCAGTTTAATGATGTTATTAATAATTTTGTTTTAAGTTAACAATTAGGAAGCCCCAACATGTACCTTTTCTCATTTAAATACACTACATGTACAGTAATGTTTCAATACACTTCTCCTTGATAACAATTCATACATTTGTAGACATTTTGTTTTTATTGCAGTTAACAAGAAAAGTTAGCAGGAGTGCTTAAAGTATTGCTACAGTTTCCGTTTCCTAAAGCGCCTCCCCTAATGTTTCACAAGCCATCATGACAGTTTTACAGAGAAAGTTCGGGGTCATGTGGGGTCAGAGTACAGGAGGCAGAGCAGACAAACTAAACATTTTTTATCTCACTACGAGCCTATACTACCATTTTGTGTTGTTTTTCTGCATACAACTAGTCATCTGTGTATATGTGGTCCTTCTCTTTCTGTAACATATTGCTGGTGTCTCACGTCCCTCAGTTCTTCACACACCTTGTATGGGATCGCGATGTCTGTCAAATTAAATGTGCATATAATGTGAAGACCTGCTACTAAAGTTATAAATCAATCTTTTTTCCTGCTGTGCTCACAGTGTTGAAGCTATTTCATGAAGACAAGGAAACCTTTCTGTGAGGTGCAAGTGAAAATGATAGTCCTCATGTATTTGAACCATTTACATGTTGACTTTTCGCAACAGACTTTTATGTGCTTTGTGGGACTTAACGCACAGTATTGTCAGTGGACGTTCAGGGAGATCATCATAGTAACTATTTCATTGGAAAGGTATGGTTGCTCCTTCTCATCTTATTCTTATTTTTTCCAAACTAACTGTATTTTACACAAACTGTTAGAATAAACACTGATAGCTGCATAGTGCACCAGTTGCAATTACTTTTTCACAGCAAGTCAACTTTTATCAAACAATAAATGTGGTTGTACACATCAGAGCAGTTTTAAGACATAATTCCTTCCCTTTTGCTGATCCTCTTTGACTTCCTTTTTTCTGTCCAACAGAGGTAAAAATAGGCCATTTAGGCTGACTGTGAAAATATAGACAGTACAATACATAAAAATGTTTACCAGTAACTGCAGAAATGGTACGGAAAATGTTGGTACCCTTTCTCTTTATAGTCCACAAAAACTAAACTTTACAGTGGTGTAAGCCACTATACTGTGACAGCTACTTTATGGTATCAGCTAACATCAGAAGCCACTACTATATCTAACCCAGCGGGCGTGTTTTTGATTACATTGAGGCTTTGGATATGTAATGAACCCTTACAGAGGTGAACACTTAAAACATGAGAGAGGTAGGGTTTTGAGTCAGATACAGTGGATCATTATGTTTGATAAGGATGATTAGTGAGTTGCAGATTGGATGATGCTCAAAGAAGTCCATGCTTAATAGAAACTTGTTTTTAAGTTCCTCTTCAAACTACCAGCACAGTCTACTCAATGAATGGCAGATAGTTGAGTGATAAAGGGAAACTGGGGAGGATGGAAACATACTGTCTCTTTGAAATGTCTGAGATTCGGTATCTCCGCTTCTCCCTGTTAAAGTAACAGTAGTGGTCTGCAACCACAGTATGCACCATGAAGAGTCATATGTTCACCGTTTTTATTAGGCAATAATGAAACAGCAGCTGGAGCCACACCAGCTGATTTGGCTCTTGATGGCACATGGTTGCAGGCCTCCACTTCACAGTGTGCTTCTTCCTGATTCGTCCTCATTCTCTCACCGTCAGTAAGGAGCGAAGAGGATCGGCCCGTGCGTGGTGCGGATGGGTCCTGGGGCGGGCCTCAGCAGGCTGAGGGGTGTTCCCTGTAGGAGGTGGTGATGGGGATGGTGGTGGGAGGTTGGGCAAGGGGGACGTAGTGCCAGTTGATTGGAGGAGGCTGCGGCTGCCATCGCTGCGGCAACAACCAGGGGATTTGGTAAAAGTCCGGCCCCCAAAGATTTTGGAAGTTCCTTTCAGAAAAATAAAAATAGATTCATTAATGCATGCGTGCAAAGGTTTTCCTAAATGATCATTTTTCGATGGGGGAAAATTGAAAAATATGGACTATGGAATATAAAACATAGGAGACAAACTGAGTTTCTACCATAAAGTCTGTGCGCTTCTTGTGCCGACTGAGAAGAGGATTTGGTTTCCCCGCAACTCCATCCCGATGCCTCCGGCTAGATATGTGCTAAAACATAAATAAGAAAGCAGTGTTATTAGATATTGAGATTGTGGAAAACTACCGTATGGGTTACTCTCGGTATTTGGATCTTCGTGTGAGTTTCCTCACCTGTTTAAGCTGCAGCTCTGAGTTGACTCTGACGTTGCAGATCTCACAGTGGAAGGTGCGTTCCTGAGTGTCGGGGTCAGAAGACAGCTCCCCTCCCTGCTCTGGGCTGAGTTTAGGACCAAGACGTGGGTATGCTTTAATGGGTCCCAGTCCACTCCGAGCCTCCAGAATGGTTTTGTGTTTGGTACCTGGACAAACAATGAGAAGAAGTGTGTAAACTATGTTGGCAATAAGTATAGAGCGTATACAAAATACCACATTGACCTTGTGGTGAGATTATGTTTTCAACTGCCGTTTCTACAATCAAGCATTCATTTTAAATCTGTTAGGCAAACATGGACGTGTCCTTAAAGTGCTCCGAGGATTACGTGACATCCAGAACAGCTCCTAAATGCACCTTGTTGGTGCATGTTTGTGAACAAGTTCTAAATCTGCTAATGTCATGATACCCATTTGAGATATAAGAGGGTATCCCTGGAGTTGCATTTACTGCGTGCGGCAATATTTAGTGTGTAGATAGAAGGTGAGATCACGTATCTCCATCATGCAGTGTTTCAACTAGGCAATCCTACCACTAAGTGGCACCAACGCACCAGCTTTTTAGAACGCAGATTAAATACATCATTTTTCAAAGGACATGCTTCCGGTTCGCATTGGGGTGAACCTACCTTTGTTATGTGCCTCCAGTTGTGAGAGGGAATTAACAGCTACTTTGCACAGGGAACAGTAGAGAAGCTTCTTGGCTTTCTCTTCCTCTGACTCTCCTGAAGAAGGGCTGGGTGCTGGGGATGGGGTTTCAGAGAGACCAGTCGCTGCTGGATCTGCAGGGTGGGTGCTGAAGGCCAGGGTGGGGGAGGGAGAGGATGGCAAAGGTGTGCTGACAGTAGTCAAGGGGCACTCTACATCTGAGCTCAGTGTGGGTGTTGGAAGGCGGCTAGGTGTCAAAGGTAATTTGTTAGAGTTGGGACAGGATTGGGTGTCATCTGTAAACAGCACAAAGTGTTCATGTTAGTGAATCATTTGTGGAAAGTCAACCATAATTAACTCTTAAACTCTGAGGACAATGATATAATCTTGAATCATTGGATCTGTATAGATCAAAGAAATGTACGCAGGTTGTTTAAATAATTGTTCTATTCTTTTCTGGGGATCAGATTTGCAAGTTCTGATTAAATCATATTAATACATTTCAGATGAAACCGAGACACTGTTTTGTGACAGATGTGTGTGTGTAACATCATATGTCACAGGTGATGCTCACCCTGCATATCGTGATCAGGCTCGGGGCTCGATGGCGAGGGGCCCGGTGGGGAGGGTGAAGCGGTAGTGGGAGCTTGCTGCTTGTCACCCTCTTGGAGACGAGCTGTCTTAGATGTCTCGATCCCCTTCACTCTCCGGGCATGGCGGTTTCCCTTGTAGTGGGCCTCAGCCTGGCTCTAGCAAAATAACAGGACATATCAGAGGTTGACATTAATTCATGGGTTTGATACGACCGGGTTCAAATTTCCTCTTTTTAACAAAACATTTCATGTCGGCACTAAACAACCATTATTAGCATTTTTGGTGCATCAAAGTAAAGGGCTGTTGAGCCGATGGTTTGCAGGTCTGATGTGCTGATAAGGCTGTCAGAGAAGATTAGCACTCAGAATACTATCGTCTTCCTTCACTACTGGTGTAATCACTGAACTGGCCTGCTGAGCTAATGGCAATTATTGAGTGTGGGATTATTTAAAATGGACTGGAGGGCAGTGAGTAACCAGTAACAGTCAGCTGTCGAGAGAAAAACCATAAGTGTGTGTTTGTCTGCTTGTCTGTATGATTGCATTTAAAAGAATCGTTTTAAAGTCAGAAAAAAAAATAATTATAAAGAAAGTCGACCTTCCATGAATCATTTGGGTTTCTGTTTATCAGTTATGTTAATGGGTGATGTGTTGATGTTGCGATTCATAAGATTTGAATGGAATTAACCTTTATTTTTTATGCTTGTTATTGTTGGCATTTGTTTTAGCAATAACCATTCAATATATCATTTGTTATTACATCATTGTCAATTAAAATTGACATTGGTCATACATTAAAAGTCGCAAAAACATCCAATGCAGAAATAACTTCAAGAGATACATGGGCTGGGAGATCGGAATTACCCTTCAAGTTCAGATATGTGCATATCAGCATCAGATGAAATGTGCGTATGTGCATAGGCCTGCTGGAATTAGATACGTTTCCTTATGTCAATAACAAGGCTGAGGGACCTGCGTAAGGCGCGTGACCGGTAGTAGGCCACATGTTTGTGACTCTTCACTGAGTCAAGGGGACCACTGGGATGTGTCCATGTAGCCCCTAAAAGCATGAGGTATTAACTGCCAATGTTAGTCACCCAAATAGCCCACATCCTGATTGGTGATGACAGAAAGGCAGATATAGATCTGCCTGTGTAACCCAACTCCTTTGACTACTGCGACCCAAAGCCCTGCAATAAGACAAGGAGATGAAGTCCTACAAACAAATGACAGCAGGGAAAAACATTTAATGCTCCTTCTTCTCTTTGCAGTTCACACTTTGTGCTGCCATTGTTTTTCCCGCTCAGTTTCTGCATCTCTCAGTTGTTTTCTTTCGGCTTGAGCTTTGATACGTTCACTCTCCTTGTGACCTTCAGTGTCAGATCTTAAGAAATCAATGAAGGTGTTCCGTCAATTCAAGCATTAAACGCTTGACAGGCTCGGGGTGGGGGCGCGATGCAGCAGAAACAATTGGATGTAAAAGAGATTAACGCATCCGATCTTGAGAAGAGTGAAGAATAGTAAAATATAAATGATTTTGGGCATAGTAGGTAAACTGGACTGAGAAGATGCGAAAGAGCCTATGAAAATGGGAATTAAGATGAACGAAGAAGCAGAGATGGGATTTAAGAGGGAGAAAATGAGAGCAAGTGAATGTCCCTGAAATCCTTTTTTCTCTCTAAGCAGGATGTGCTTTGATGTTTTATCTATAAAGCAACAAAGGCACAGAAAGCCGAGAGACTGGGTCTAGAAAATCTACTGTACGGCGCACTGGCAGCAGCGACAGGAAGAGAGGATGGGAAGAAGCTGGAGAGGTGGAGAGAAGGAGAGGGGACAGATGATACTGTATACACGACAAAGGGGGAAGCAGAGAAACGAAAACAGGAAAATGGTGTGCAAACCCTGTTGCTGAACAGACGGAGACAAATGAAACAAGATTTGGTTTGGGCCTGAGAAGAACAAGAAGAGAAAGAAAGAGAGAGAGAGAGCGAGAGAGAGAGAGAGAGAGAGAGAGAGAGAGAGAGAGAGAGAGAGAGAGAGAGAGAGAGAGAGAGAGGTGTCTAGTATGGTTCTGCAGTAGTGACGATGGCTAATGCAGCATGGTGTGACGTCAGCCTTGCAGCAGAGCTGAGCTAAACACTGGCAGGCTAATCTGTCCTCTGTGGCCAGAAATGAATTGCATTGTTATGATTGCAACATGTGTGGTAGCAGCGTAGTCGCAGTGAAAAGCACCTTGGTCTGAATGGCCGCTATCAATCTGCCTCTTTTACTTTGTGTAAGTACTTGAGACCTCCCATTTAACCCCTGCCTCCCTCCCTCCCACATAAACACAAAAGATAAATGTTGGTATTGTTAATGCACTATGGGTTTCATATGACCTGAAGAAGACTAGATGAAAAATAATGAGTGTTTGTCTGCCTTTGAACTGCTGCAGCGCAGCCCAGACAGCGTGAGTAAGCCAAGAACTGTACTGTAAGCAGAGTATTCCTTCATTATTAAAGAATGTCCACCGTGCTTTAAGCTCCCAGTCTCTCAGGTTACTGTGTAAAGTGCTGTAGAGCTGCAGCAGAGTAGATGCACACCAAGGCTCACGAGTAAAACAGCAGGCAGCACGAACAGGTGGCTCAGGATTAGACATCCCACTGCATCTCACAGAGGTGACACCAGCACTCTCATTCATGCACATGCATTTTCACACATGCACGTTCATATTTACTCAAACGGTATGTAGATATTAACATGCTGCAAGCAGCTCCCACTCATGCTCTGTATTCCATGCTCATGTAGACCATGTGGTAACATGCACGTCTGAGCAGGGGAGATATAATTAAGCAACCCCTCACAGAGTTACACAAGTTTCAGATGACTCCCTCCCAGCCTGTGTCCTTTATACACCATTGCATTTAGAGTAAGTATTTAGCACTTCATCACTGGAATGCATTTATATTTTTAACCAGGGTAGTATGTCAGGCTTTTGTTTGTTTTCTACTCATGTTTAAGTTAGAGGTTAAAGTGTAGGTCAGAAGTACCAATATTTTTCCATCGTAAAAACCCTTTCAATGTTAACAAATACACAGTCAAACTCAGCTAATTAGTTGGACCGCATAACAAATTAATCTCAGACATTTTTTCCCTACTTCTAATAGAACTAACTGTAGACATTATTTAGGAGGTCATGCGTGATCAGAAAATGTTATGACCCACCAGGAAATGAGCTATCTAATTTCTTATTTCTCCGTGCTTGAATGAGTCTCTGACCATCAATATAATTCCACTGTGCATGTTTACTTCCAAACACATACAGACTGTAAAAGGCCAAGTACTTGACTCTTAGCACATCAGTCAGTACATCCAGTAGCTGGGTTTTGGATGTCTACATTATGAGCTATTTGCTTTTCAACTTGAGTTAACACTACTGCCTCTTTAATGGGGACACTCAAGTAATTCCTCTAGAGTTTCATAACTTCTGGCCTCTTTTATTTTGGTCCCACCGCTCGTGGGGTAGTGCTGTCTGTCAAGAGTGAATCCCAGAAATTGTGCTCCATCGGCTTTAAGGTAGCTTTGAGGACAAGCTTGTGTTAACTGTGGTTCACCCTCACACATCTCACACCCCTCCATTGAACCTTATCAAAGTGGAATTAAAATCAGAATCAGTATATCCCTCAATATACTCTGTTGAAATAGTCTTTTTCAAGTCTGATACACCGTTCAGACCAACACAATCTCTACTCTTAAAAGAAAGGTTTTGCAAACTTTATGAAGCTTGCTTGTTGTCCTCGCTGATTTTTTGACACACAACATTCCCTTAAGCTTTTGATACTGGAGTGCATGAATACATCCAAAAGGTTACGGGACAGTCAAGGAATAAATTAAACAGGCAGGGATTTTCTCGGTCTTCCTTCCCCTCACTCGTTTTTCTGGACAGGCTAAAATTGGAGCTGAGAAACTGTAAAGTTCTCACCTACTCCAGCTGTACAGTCAATCACCAACTCACTTTGACTCCAGCCAGCTAACTTTGTAGGTCGTGATTCAATTTGTCAAGAGTGCAGGGCTCGGAGACTATTTTCTAAGGTCTGCCTCCTTCCCCATATGCTTATCAAGCTTTCTGTTGTCATATGCAGTTTACACTTAAAACCTTTTGCACACCAATCCACCCATATTGAGAGTGGGGGTGGGAGGGTGTATTTAAGTAGTCGTATGAACCCCAAATGAGTTCTAATAATTGTGTTATTATATTTTTTTCTTTTTCAGAAATTTGTGAAATTTAAAACAAAACAAAAAAAAAACTTTAAAAAGTTATTTTGATCATAACTATGAATATCCAGCATGATCTAAGCAAGATTTCCCCAAAAAGTATTTTGGAGCGCTTGCCAACTTGTTGAAAATGGTTCAGGCCATCGAAAATAGTAATAAGACACCTTTTTGGAAAAATGAAAACATAAAGAATCAGAATCTCATTTCTCAAAGAAATCACAACGAAACTAAGCATAGGGGTGTTGCGATGGATTGTTAATCAAAAAACTGTGTCATTCGGTGTAAAAATGAAGAAAAAAAAATTATGGCAAAGCACCGTCTTACTGGGGCATGCTGGAACTTTACATTTGCAGAAGTCTTCCCCCTTGCTGTATGACGTGTTTTTTTAAACGTGGGCGGCACACGAAAGGCACAGGAAGTGGATATATGAGGCTTGTGATTTTTTAGGTCTATCGTGATCATTTTGTTGGATTCCCACAAGCACGTAGGTTTACGGATATGTGTTTGTTAGTGAAATCCCACCTTGTAAAGGGTACTTAGTGAAACCTTACGGGCGCCGCAAAAAGTTAACGGAGCTGACAGCAAGTCGACGGAATTTATGTAAGTACTGAAACTTTACCGTTACTTTTTAAATATTTTTTCATGTCATGTCTTCTCAAAAGGGTTGCAGTATTGTAGCAACTTAAATGAAGCTAACCAACAATGTGTTGTGGAGATAATTAACGTTAAAATTAATTATTTTTTTGTTTTGTTTTTATAATCTTTTATTAGTCCCACAGTGGGGAAATTAGTCTCTGCATTTCACCCATCCTTAGTAATTAAGGAGCAGTGTTGTGCTGTGAAGCACTCGGGCTTCAGTGTCTTGCTCAAGGACACTTCAAACATGAAATTATGGGAAGAACAGGGATCGAACCGGGTCCGTGTATTTTGCGGCCACCGTTTTTCGTTTTGAAATAAGAAAACCAAAATCAGGAAACAGCCCGTTTCCTGATTTCCGTTTAGAAATAGGAAAACAAAAAACGGAATGGGCTGTGAAGCTACTCTGGCATAGTGGCCGTATGGGGTACTGCAACATCGCGTGACTCACACAAAAGCAATTTGTCCTATACACAATCAATGGAAAAGGAGAATCTGTAAAATGGAGAAACCCTTTTTCTGAGTGTCACTAACCCAGAAATTTGGGTATTCTTTTCATTATCAGAATTCTATCAATTCATTCCAATAACATTTGGAAAGTCTAGCTGTACGATGAGATTATTATATCCCACTCATGTGTGTGAGAAGCCAACTAAATGGCAGCTGTTGCATTCTTTCAGCTCAGCTGGAGAAGGACTTAGGGGTTAGTCAATTATTAAACCTCGTTATTCATCACATGCTTGGTTTCTACTGCAGCAGTAAGTTGGCCGACCATGCTAACATTGCAGCTAACATTTGGCCGAATGTCACACTTGCATTAACTTCTTACACTTTTGCATGTGTGTTTTTGTAAAGGCAATAAGAGAGACAAGGTCTGCCAAACTCTTTTAATGCCAAACTTCACTCGTACTACCGCATGCACACTGCTTTGGCCTTTTTTAGGAATCTAAAGCATGACAGGCCTGCTCTGCCAGCTGCTATAAAAGCAGATCCTTCATTTGAATTGTTTAAGGTTTCATACCTCTGAGTTGAAGCGTATTTGACAGACGTTACAGGAGATGATTGGCCGCTTGGTCTTCACCATAGGTGGCCCAAAGGTGTGCGTCATCACAGCTTTCTGGACGGGGTCCATCTGTGGACAGACAACCCAGAGGTCACATCAAAGATTCAACACTAGAGGAGCTGAGGGCAGTGTTTCCGTTGTTCTCCTGACGGCAGTCTAGTGATTGTGGATGAGAGAGAAAGGTGTTAAAGGAAAGGTGCAAGAGAATGACAGCAGGAGCCGCTGAAGGGCTCGAAAGCCGGGAGATAAAAAAGAGTGGCGAAGAGTGAATTGAAGAGGGAGCAGTGATTGATGTGGACAGGAGGACGTGTGTTTTCACACCAGGGTTAGAAGCACCTAATTACGAACCCCTATCGCCAAAAATCTTTACTTAGTTTGTGTGCTACAACACCACCGCTTTTTAAAACATCATATAGAATATTACACAAGACAATTGAGATATTGTCTGTTAAGCACCTTGATAAGAGATTAAAACAATACTTTAGATTAGAAGGGACGTAAGGGCCTTCTAATTTTGCGAGAACAGCAATCAAATTTGCCTGCAGGGAAATTTATAAAACTGAGTTAAAAAACTGTAGAAATTTAATTTAAATTGTAAAAACAATGATTTTACCAAATGGCATCTGGACAAGTCGAGGTTTATATAAAAAATAGAGATCATTTTAAAAACAATACCTCTATTTACAAACATACACAGAATGTGAGTTAAAATAGGACTTTTTCTTCTCAAAAGTAACAACCAAGCTTGTGATTTTCAGATCCAGCACAGATATATACACCACGTACTTCTCTCATAAAATGTTAACCGCCTCATTTTTAGACGACTTGAATGGACTCGTGTGAGCTCTCTGGCCTGTTGGCAAGGTTCAACAACCACAGCGCTGGGTGTTGCCCTCATTAAGTAGCCAAAAGCACACTGCGGTTTTACTCTGCCTCTCATCTCCTGCTCAGACTGTGAACGTCTGCTGCCAAATGAGAGACTGTTTACACTCTCAAGCTGCAGGCACCAGGGGAAATGGTATAATTGGTCTGAAAACTTAACCCTTTTTGAATGCATTGTTAGGAATATTTATAGTCTTTAGCCTTTTTTGTGTGCTCATTTCGCTAACTTGTTTCACCAGTTCACCTCTCTCTCTTCATGTCTAAGGGGTTTACCATGAAGCAATTTAGACAGAGCCAGGCTTTCTTTCCCTCAGCTTGCACGACAATGTGCCCAAGTCAGAGACAATGGGTTCCACAATTTCTTACTGGTGGACGTTCTCCATGTTGATCTCTCTCTGTGACTCATTGTATGTTTTTTGCTGCCTTTATTTTACCACCTGTTCTCTCATCTCTTTCTATACTTCTGTCCCTACTGTTATGAACTCATTAGCCTATATTGGTCAAATTTCTGTCTGCTCCTTCACTCTCTTGTCCCTCAAAAGTGGAGCTTTTGTTGCACCAGAAATGTAACATATGAATATATGGCCTTAGTTACAGTTTCAGTCTTGAATATCCAATCTCTAACACACTCTAAAGGCTCCGTAGCTCAAGATCATCTTGCATTTTTTCATTCATCTTTTTTTTCTGAAATCAAGATTTCAGTCTTGGTGGATTTGGTGGAAACAATACAGGTCCAATAGTTGTGTTGGAAATGGTACGTTATTGACCACTGGCGGCAGCAAACACATGTTGAGAGGCTTCCTTTAAAGAATTACCAACTCATTTATCTGTTAACAGAGCTCTTTAACTATATGCTGAAATAACTCATTGCTTCAAGCTTTTTAACTTGGGTCTGGACCTCTTAACCTGCTGTTGTGCTCTTTGACAGCTATTTGTCAGCTCTGGTTAGAGAAAAAACTGAGCCAATCAGAGCTTTGTAGGAAGAATAAGATTAAGATAGAGGACGATATCTCTGCCAGAGCCTCAGAAATAAAGACAAGAATAGATGACATCTACACAGCTTTACAGGCCTTTGTAAGTCTACTTAAATAAATATCAGCTCTTAAATGTCAAGATTCACTTGATAGGAAAATTGTTAACCTCTCCGAACATCAGTCGTGGAGCTTCGGTTTCCGCAGAAAAAAAATGTGGAACAGATATGTTGCTTGCTACTGATGCTAACAAAAATAAATATATTATTGCAGTATATGAGCGCAAACTAAATCATAAAGAAATAAAACATTGCAGTTCAGTCTGATTATCAAGGTAGAAGATAATTCAGTTTTATCTTACATCGTAACAATGACTCATGAATGAATCGTGTGCTCCAGATCAGGTCCAAGATGAGCATGCTTGTTATGAATCCCTGGTGTATGAGTATGCAGTGGAGGATGGGTAGTAACAATGAAAACTAATACAACCACAGCGAATGAATATTGCTTTAAAAAATGACCATTAATGACATAAAGATGGGCTTAGATGTATTGAAAATATGAACTTTAATGTAATATGTTACAACTTTAATGTAATATGTCTTTGCCAAACTCAGTAACTGACACAGCGCTTATACCATATCCATTCAACTTCAGCCTTACAGGTATTTTCCTCTGGAGCTTTTGAAATCAACAGCGTCTCGCTCTCTCCCGCTGCAGCACCGTACAGCGTCTGTCTCAATGCAAGAAGTCGAGACCTCCTGAGAATCTTAAGTGTCTAGAAATGACCTGTAATCCAGGTCAGACCGATATGATATAATATCTGTTGGTAATTTATTGAACTCCACACTCAAAAGACTTTCTAGCCAAACTGGAGCATAACTGTGTTTGAAACAATAAAAGCAAAGTGTCTTTGGCAGTTTTTCCTTCTCCATTTCCTTTCAGTCTCCAAGGACAAGGAGGCTGGTCGTCCTGCTTTAAATGAGGACTCACTGAGCTGCGGCCTTCTATCACTGGATGACAGCAGTGTCTTAGATTTGTTTATATTTTACTGCACTGACAGAGTGACTTGGATTGAGGTAGCATTAGTGGAAGCACTTAAAGTCCTCGATGAAGCAGGATGAATGATTAACCTGCGCATGGGCCTTAACGCAAAGAGACATGCTTAATAATACTGTGTTTGTATGTGAGGTGCACATGCTCATCTGTTTGTCACCACGCTGACCTTCACATGAAACCCAATCTAGAAATGAAAAGGAGCCACAGCAAATGCTGACTGTGGAAAATCCAGCCCTGTGCCTCTTATACAATTGATTAGCTGTAACTCATTTTATTGCAGTAAAACACTGCAGGCATTTTCTCAATTATGCTGAAACTCACTCAGCTGAATGAAAAGTAAATAACTGTCACCTTTTCATTTTGGATCATACAGGATAAATACTCAACACTTCATCACTTGTCTTCACTCTGGGGACAAATATCCCAAATCACAATATCAGCTCTGTCTTCTGTTCAGTGAAACAAGTCGTTAACAAATCCCAGACGGCATTAATGCACGTGTGTGATTGCGCAGGTATGCCTGTGAGCACTCACTGTATTAAAGTTGTGGAAGAGGCCAATGCCGGCCGGATGAGGCGACTCCAGGGGGAACTGGAGGAAGCGCTTCATGTCCAGCGGCGTTGGGAAGACAGATGGGCTCCTGAGGAAGGCAGGGACCGGCCCCGGTCGGTTTACACTTCCTGTGGTGGAAAGCACAGATGGGGACATACGAGATTAAACAATGAAAAAAAACACGAAGCCCTATAATCGATACATCTGATGAAGCGTTTATAATGATGAGAATCACAAACTAAAATCAAGGAAGAGTTCAACATTTAGCGAAATACACGGACGCTTTCTTACGTTAGATACAACTGTCATGAGTGGAAACGAGGAGACAGATGGCTCTGCCTTGGCTCTGCCCGATGGTAACAAAATCTGCCTCGCACCGCATCTAAAGGTCACTAATTATCATGTTATAACTTGTTTGTTTATTCTGAACAAAACGTGAAGTGTATAAGCGATACATTAATAGTTGTTTCCCCATGTTTGCGGTCTTTGTTCTAAGCATATATATATATATATATATATATATATATATATATATATATATATATATATATATATATATATATATATATATACATATATGTATATATATATATATATATATATATATATATATATATATATATATATATATATATATATATATATAAAGGTCACCAAAAGGTTGCTAAAAAGGCCTGAAGAGTCCGGGATTATTCTCAAAACGTTCTGGGCTGTAGCCTCAGATGCCCAGACCGTTCTTGAAGGTTTTTTTATAGTTTACAATTTCTCTGCACCTCCCTTACATTTTGTCTCAACCATTGTTTATCAGATGCACTATTTACTGTAATGAAGGCCCGAAGCCCAAAGAGGGATGGGTTCATAGATATGATTTGCCGTTCAATGTCAATTAGGGAAGAAAGACATCGGGCCAATTAACGTCTTTTGTGGGCCAGAAAATAGATGACTGGTTTGCCAGAAGGCCAGTCCACCACCACTGGCAGGAACCTCGACCTTTTTCCAAAATGTCAAACCTTTTCTTAAAATATACAACAAGAGCCTACTGTAAAACAAGTTTGAACATTAAATTGCATCTAACACTCCCTTTTCGCTCAATCTGAACCCTCCCCTTTGCACAATGTTTCCATGTTCAGCCCCATACCTATACCACAGCTTTCCTCTCTCCACCTCTCTTGCTCACTTTTCTCTCAGCAGTAGCTCAGCAGTGGTGAATGCCTACACTTGAGGAGTTTTATGTGATGGGCAGGAGGGCTAAGCTCCTTAAGCCTCGCAGCTGGGGTGCTGCAGATATCCGCCTTTTCTCCATTTCTCCCTCTGTCTCTCTCTCAGCAAGCACAGTTTTCTATCCCCATTTCATGGTCCCTTATTCCGTCTGCCCGCCTGTGTATCCCACATCTGTGCTTCTCCTCAATCCAGCCCCAGTTTTTCTTACTGTTTTGTTCCTTCTCATCCTCTTTCTGTTTCGCTCTCTCCACTCCACTCCACCGCTTCCTGTAGTTCTTCTATTTAGTGTAAAAAACAGCAGGGTGCTTCAGAGAATTTGTATAATCTTTTCTTTTGAGATTATATGCAATCGTCATCCTTTACTGCCAATGCTTTGTGACGACTACTTAGCAATTTTGTTACATTTGAAAAGAAAAACTGGTCACTTGTCAAAACGAGTGGAAGAAAAGGCTATTTTGGTAACAGCAGAGGAGGCTCCTTTCACTGACAGCAGGGGAGACGTAAAGAATGTGCTGTCAGGATCAGAAATAGATGGAGGGGAAAGTCTCTCCTTCTGGCATTCCTCTTCAGACTGTCTTGGTCTTCAGGAGGCTGTAGCAGCTGAAACTCAGCTTTAGTTATTGTCATTTATTTGTGGCTGCTTTCTCATATGCTTCATGGGAAGTAGGGCGTTCAGAAGGTGGAAAGGAAATAACGTACAAAAGTGCAGGTCATGGTTTGAATGTCCTTCAGACGTGTCATGAAGCCCACAGCTCACATGGCGGCCATTATCACCTCTCTAAACCGACCACATCAAGATTCATGCTGAGTGAAAAGCCAGCGGTATAATAACACACCTTAGTTCACACCAACATATGAACATGCAGGAATGAGTGAAGGTGGAACACCAGATATCACGAAGGAATGAGTGTAAGCACTTGCAAGATAACAATAACAATAATAAAAAGTTTGACGTATTTTTCATTCCTGTGTTTGAAGCTGTAAATATGAAAGGATACGGATGGTATGTTCTATTTTTAAAACAACAAGTCCCATGAAAAGACCTAAACTAATGATGTGTTAATCCACCTTTTAATACTTTCTGACTTAATGCCGCATGTGTTTTCGACTGAAGATCTAGATATTTAAAATTATGCCACAGCTAAATACTTGCTGCACTGTAAAATGTAATAGTGGTCCAGCCTTACATTAAATGAGTTAATTTTAATCGGCTATCAAAAATATCCCTTCTTACTCGTTTTTACCAAGTAACAGTTACTTGCAGGTCAAAAACAACCAGTTTAGTAATTGTTTTGAGTAAAGCTAACTTGATACACTCAAGTAACAAATAACGGCTGCGGTCTGGGCATGTGCAGAAGCCAACATTCAGTCCGTGCTCGCTCAAGACACTGTGTAAATTGCTTAGCGCTTCTTCTGCTGAAAGACAGTTCAACATGTGAACTATGGGATACACGGCTCAAACAGGCTACCCCGTGGTCACAGGATAACAACTCATCCCCGTGACCGAGTCAGGTCACCTGAAAACTGACTTAAATGTCACATACTTAAAGTTGACAAATGCATTTTGGTCGCAGGGCGCGCAACATTGAGCACCGGGAAAGTCTGAGTTACAAGTGAACGCCCAATCAGCTTTCTGCAGAAGCGACGTTACACAAGGTTGTGTTGAAACGTGCAGTGCGTGTTAAGAGACATATTTACTGTTTGTAAAGCCAACAACTGTTTCCCTGGAGAACTGTGTTGAAGGTTCGCAAGAGGCTGCAGCAACAGTAATGTAACGTGTACCCATGTGTTAGTAGAACATACATAGTTAACTTTACTTGCTTGTAACAAGTTCCTGTGCTTTATTTTTTTTTTAAGGCAATCAGTTTGCAAGGTTTTTTAATGTAAGGTTAACCAATCAAATTTGACAGTGTGGGCACGGTCTGTAGAATACGTTAGTCAAACAGGAACAAATCATGTTTTTGTTGGGGAATATTTTTCGTGAGCTATTGAGTATTCACAGGACAACGTATGTGCGAGTGACTCAAAATATATAATGCAGTGCCCACGTTTATGGCAAGCAATATGTAAACTCTGGACTTAATAGTCTTTGTGATGGCGCCCTGATGTTTCTGAAGAGCTGCTGTGAAGCTCAAAGTGGATGCTGCAGCCGTAGCCATCTTGGCAGTAACAACACGGCTCAACTCTAAAAATGGGCAAGGAGGTTGATCGTCAGTGGGGATGAGCTGCGCATGAGTGATGCAGCAGAGCACAGCTAACAGCCCCCATCTCAAATATGCCTGACTTTGAGCCTTGATGAAATTCAAACGGATGAGTTATAAATTCAATAACTGTACAGTTGTCATAAATATGATTATTAGAGACCAGGCTCTAAAGATGCTTATTTCTGCTGTAAAGATTGTAATTTTTACATTGGGGTCTGTGGGGATTGACCTGCTTTAGGAGCCAGCCTCGGTTGGCCATTCAAAGAACTGCAGTTTTTGGTATTTCTGCTTTGGCTTCATTTCTCAGCCCCCGAGGTGGTCAATTGGTTTGTTGCATTAAGTCAGTGGTTCTTAAACTTTTTCTGTCACAACCTACTTTGGGGGAAGAAAAATGTCCGGGTCCCACCGCCCTAACAACATTGGAACAAAATGGTCCAACTTTTTCAAGTAAACCAGATTGCTTCATTAGACAAAACTTAATAACACGTGCAATCACTTTGTGAAAACAATGCAAGTAAAGTTATATACGTGCAAAGAATAACCAATATTGAACAAAAAAAAGATTACCAATGAAGCCGGTTGGAGCCGTGTTTTCTAGTTTCATGTTGAAGTGTCCTTGAGCAAGACACTGAAGCCCCAGTGCTTCACAGCAGCACAAAGCTCCTTAGTTGCTAAAGATGGGTCAAATGCAGAGAACAATTGCCCCACTGTGGGATTAATAAAAGATTCTAATATATATATATATATATATATATATATATATATATATATATATATATATATATATATATACATGTATATATGTATATATATATATATATATATATATATATATATATATATATATATATATATATATATACATGTATATATGTATATATATATATATATATATATATATATATATATATATATATATATATATATATATTTATTAGTCCCTCTGTGGGGAAATTACAGTATTACAGCAGTCCTCTCTCTCTCTCTCTCTCTCTCTCTCTCTCTACATATATATATATATATATATATATATATATATATATATATATATATATATATATATATATATATGTATATATATATATATATATATATATATATATGTATATATATATTTTTTTTTAAAGAATCTGCATCTTCCCTCGCGCCCCACCTGTAATACCTCTGCGCTCAACTAGATGGTCGCGCCCCACAGTTTGAGACCCACTGCATTATGGGAACATGCGACTCAGTGCAAAAGTGTGGCTCACTGATGTGTTTTTGGATCACATTGGAGCTGGAAGACACAGAGGAATACAAAATATCAACCATTTGGCGACTATATAAGGTTAATTCATAGTCTTTCTAAGGGATTTGTTAAAGAAAAATACAGAATATCACCAGACCTACCTTTTAACAATCCAAACATTTAAGGGTATGTGTGACATTCTTCCTTGCATCTATTTATCATGTCAAGAACTATTGAAAAAACGGAGTAGAAATGTCTTAGATGCAATTAAACATGCGGTTAACAAAGCATGTAGTGGGACAATCATGTTTCAGCTCTGTATGGATTAGCTCTGAGGTATCATCATTCTGCTTCCTCTTTGGTTAGTGAAGCGTATTCCTTACACGCTTCTGTAAAGCCGCAGCTCATTTTACGCCACATAATAATTTAAAGGTCAAAGCATGTCTGTTACTTATAAATCTGCATTTGCTGTGCAGACACTAACAATAGAATGATGTATTTCACGTGGGCACACTGTGTTTTCAGGGTGATTTTCTGCGCCATCCCACAGCAGCTTGGTGCGGTGTCAGCAGCCCCTGACCTACCCTCCTCCTGAGTGATTTACAATGACATCAGATAAGTGTACGCCACGACTCTTCAACAGCGACCGCGCAGGGAGGGTGCGCATTGATTGGACACATTCTGAGGAGCGTTAAAGTGTTAAAGCGATGCCAAACTCTATAAATCCAGACATCTCCGTCTATTGCTTCTTCTCTCCACTAAAAAATGAACAGACACTGCCGTCTCACCCAGAGCCTTATCGTACTGTCTTTTTTTTCTAATGCAAATGTTTGGGCGAGAAAAAGATCAATGCCTGTGTAATAGCTTATTGAATTTTTGTGTAGATTGTGAGAGAGAGGTAGTTGGACAGCAATGAAGAGACGCAGAGAGGGGGGAAAAAACAACCAGAGACAGAGTCTTATCGTCACAGTAGATTTCACAGACTCCGACATGTGCACACAGAGGCGTGCACACACCAATATGCTGTGACTAAGGCCTCTCAAATTGGCAATTCATTTAGCCAATTTAGGTTTAATGATCACAGAGGTAATGTCAATGTCAGTGACGTCGCTGAAGCTCCTCTATATTCCCTGCCTGCCTCCATCTTGGTGCTCCATGATGGGACAGGAGACTGGGTGACATGCTGTCTAACAGAATGATGTCTGACGAGAGGCAGAAGCACTGCAGGGTCTCACTGGAAAAAAAAGAAATGTAGCCACTTTTAGTTCCAGCTCCACACTCCAAGAAGACCGGCGGCTTGGCACACGATACCGGCCACCTCACATCTGCATCTAAATGGGCTGCTGTGCACAGAAGACTCTGAAATGAGCTTCATGTGGCAGATTAGCCAGCATCCCCTGACAAAACCCTGTCATTGTCACTGCAGCAGAGACAACTCTGTGGCAGCAGCGAGGGTGTTAACCCCAAAACCACTGGATCCACTGTGTGCTTGTTTGTCTTTGCCCCAGGTTTTGTTCACAAGGCAATGTGAAAAAGGAGTTAATCAACATTTGGTAGCAGATGACACCATTAGTTTGTTTACGATTGTCATCTGTTCAAATGATTTATGACTCCTATTCAATGATTTGTAGCAGGAGAGTTGCACTGCCAAATTTTGGTGACCTAATAACCATTTATTTTGCAAGATAAAATTTGAAATAATTTGTCATATCAGCTCTCTCTCTGGTGATTTACATGTAATGCAACTGTGTTGGAGGGTCTAACCTTTAAAGAAACAGTGCTAACTTTGTCGTGATTGCAGGAGGGAAGATGGCTCTGTCTTAGTGTCGCATACTGCTGCTGTGAAGGACTGAGCATGAAATCCAATTTACTGCAGCTCAGCTTACCCTCAAGTCAAAGGCAGCTATTTCAACCTAAGCCGGGGACAGGCGACAATACACACACACACACACACACACACACACACACACACAGACACGTTTGTAGTTTGAACGAGCGATGCTCTAAAAGGAGTAACTTATAGGCTCAAATCTGATTAATGTGTTTCTCTGTGCGAGATCTGGACAGTAAGGAGAGAACACAGTGGAGAGGAGAGGAGAGGCGAGTTCTGGGTAGGAGAACGCAGTTGAGTTCAGCCTGCACTTTGTTTTAATGATAGATGCTCTGCGCCCCAGTGGCCAGGCTTAAATGCCACCTCCCAGAGAACTCTCAGAAGTCCTCTTTTACTGGAAATGTGTGTCTGTTTTTATGCTTTGCTCTTGAGATCAGCCGGCTCCACGCTCTGATTTCATGCAGCCTTTGCAATTAATGAAGACTCAGGTTTTCCTCACAGATTTTGCACTGTTCTCATTAATATTTAAATCATTATGTAATGATAGTAGTACATTGCTGTGTTTCTTCCCTTTTAACTGCTTATTTTTTCAGAAAAATTGTCTGTCTTTGGATAGTGTGGGGATTATGAAACCTTACAAAGAGGTACAAGCTCCCTGATTGGCAAGGAAATGAAGATGACAAGCAAAGAGGAGCTTGGAAGGAAATTATGGCAGTGGTGCTTAGTGGATCAAGTCGATTGAGCGTGGAAAAGAGGTCTGGAAGAGGGGGTAGATGAGGTGGAAAGAGAAGGAAAGCATGAAGGAGGGGGAGGGAGCCGCATGTTTTGAGGTGAGTCCAAGGTGACCAGAGGAGGTAAAGAGCCATGTTAACCTGCAGGTTAATGTACAGAAAAAAATGCCATCTGTTAGCTGAAGAAGGCAGTTATACCCCACACAGTCTGAACAACATACTCTTACTATTTGCGTTTTATACATCTCATGGTAACATCATCAAAGTGAAGAAAGCAATCCATTCGATGCGATGCTTGTGAGGGGTAATCTTTGGCTGTCACATGCAAAATGTCACATACTTATGAATTTTGGTTTGTTTTGGTGCTCTCCCCATTGGTTGTCTGCAAGTTATGTCTTCTTTTTTAGCATATACACCAATACTGAGACATTAAATTAGGAAGACGGCCCATGAATGGTTAATTTTTATGCAATCACATTATTATCTCCCTTTTCCTCCCTCCTTCCAACACAAACTAAAGGTCATTCATACGATCAAATAGCCATTGGTTATATGGACTAGTATAATTGTAACACATACAAAATGATCAACAAAAGATGTGAGGAAAAAATGAAATACATGTTAACTGTCTTACATCCACATTTCTTCTTATAAAAACTCTAAATCAGCGCAATTATTTTTGCTCAAGTTAAAATAGTTTGATGCTATTCTGCCATGAAGAATAATAGCATCAGTTGTTTCAGCAAGGGCACCAGAATGACATCAGTTTACGTTTAAGTGCCAAAGCCCTCTGGAGACCGTAGTAATGACGACAGGAGCAGGAAGAAGTCAGGTAACGTTGTTATAGAGCGGCAAAGTCCACATATGTAAGAGGTTAAAATGGATTAGTCAACAATACTTTGGACTCTAACACAGGAGGCCGCTGTTAGTTTCTCTTTTCAGACTTCAAAAACCCCCACGATCTTTCCAATACCAAGCGTTTACTATTGTAACCACTGAGACAAAAGTCCCCTAACCTCAACAAAGCAGTCAGAAGGGGCATCAGATCAGGAAACGGCCCATATGTTTCGTTCTGAAGGGCATAGACCAATAACATGTTATGTTGTTTAATTTTAGGGACTTTTTTTTAACTCATGCAGATGCCTCAGTCCGTGCACTATAGACGTTTGCATCTGTTAACGCCCACTTCCTTCTTTCCACAAGCTTTATATGTAATCATGCAACTTCTAAATTTAGCCTTACATTCTGGCTTAACACACCCTTAAAGACGAGTGTTTCTATTTGTCTAGTTTTTAAATGCTGTTGAAGGTTAGCTCACCATGCCTCAATCCACATCGACTCAAATATTATCACAACCAATAGACACATAGACATAAATATGAAGGTCAATACTAGGTTTACAAATACCAGAATTTCACTTCAAGCTACAGAAAGGATGATATACAGTAAATATATGATTTTACAGTTTATTTATGAAACATAGTTATATTAATATAATCCATCCGTGCCTTAGAGTTATGGGTAGTCACGTGAATGTTAAAATACTGGATCCTGGAAGTCTTTGTTTCATAAAGAGAGTTGTGAATATCTGCCTGTCGCTCCTTTCAGGCTTCACCTCTTCAGGGAGGCATCGTAACAACCTGAACCTGGCGGCCAACCTTCTCTTTCACTCCACTGCGGTCATGATGTAGCGCAGTCTGAGGCAAACAGAGAGCCCTACCGCAAGAAAACCACGGAGAGCAAAGTAAGAACCATTAAGAGATCCACCATGTCAACATGACCTGCAGTCCTGCCCCACATCATTATTCTGTGTGTCAAACCATTTACACACCTGCTGGGAGCTGGCAGAACACACCACTGCAGGGACAGACCGACAGAAACCTGAGCATGTAAAGTACACAAGCAAACACACAAAGGCACATGTGCAAATGGGCGAACAAACATACAAAACAATGGCATCAGACGAACAGAAGCCAGGTGCATGTCCTTATGATTTTAAACAATTGAGATCACACACGCAATTCGCACTTGATCTTCAATAGACAGAAAAATCCAAAGAAAACAAAAAGAGAATCTATGCAGCTGATCTACATATCGAATATTGTTTTTTTTTTTTCAGCAGAACCTAAAATTACAGGCTACATTTTGGGAGCTGATTGGAGTCTGAAGGCCAGAGTGTGGTATTATGCTATAGCTTGATCTTGGCTTATGCAGGGTAAGAGTCAGGCTGGTGGCCTACGCAGCTGTGGTCTGCATACCTACAGAACAACAAAGAGACTTTATGCTCAGCCGATGTGCCCTCTTGCCATTTTTGGCATCCTTGAAACTAGTAAATTATACAAGTGTTTTGTGCAGCAGGTTTCAAGGCCTTCTAATTTTAAAATGATGGTCAGCAAGTCATCTAAACTAAATTACAACTATGTCTTTGCCATTGCCTTCCAAAACAACAGATATGTAAATGTTTCCCATATGAGTAAGAGAGTCTTCCAAAACTATTACTATTATGATTGATGTAATTGTTAACCGAGTCGGTTAATGCTGGGATAAAAAAACACATATGTTTTAGTAATGCTAGTGACGTAACTCAAGGGTCCACCACTAAAATATCTCAACTATTGGTTGTTGGTTGATTTTCATGGTCCCCAGATAATTACTTTGGTGATCCCGTAACTTTTTATTCAGCTTGATAATTAAGTTGAGATTTGTGGTTTTAAGTCAAATATCTCAGCAACTATTCAACTGTAATTAAACATGGTGAAGATATCCAGATCACGTAAAGGATGATAACCCATGATGACAGATATATCTAAAAAAAATAGTTTGGAGGAAAATGGCTCTACATTTGGCTGAATTTGCTTGTCACATCGCTTGACACATTCATTCCATAGGAGGAATTGTAATAACTTTAGCAAGGCCCTAACTTAGCCCAGAGTTACAGTACACTACCTGCACATGCTAATGCCCAATCACAGCTGGCTGTGTTTTACAACTTGCAAGACGTGCACACTGTAGGCCATTTAAAAAGAGTGGTGATGGCTTTCCCAGATCCTCCTGATAGCTTCGATATCATCCATCTTTCTCGACACCATAATCATAGTTGTGCGCAGAGGAGCACACTGTACTCTATGGCTCTTGGGAGACTCCAGAGAAATTGCCGAACATCATGAGAGAAGGCAAAATATAGGTTTGACATCATGAAGTGCCCCCTCTATTGGTTGGACCAATATCAGCCTGATATCATTGTGGCCGAAGGTTGATGTTACCTTCCAGTAGTGAATGGAAAACGTTCTTTTGTCTGACGTGGCTTTGCTTACCCGTCCATCCCATAATATTAATTAATTGTTAACCATATTTTTCAGATAAAATTTACATTGTCTCTTTCATGTTGTTTAATAAATGAATACATGACATGCTCTGATGAGAGACTGCATATGGTGTACATGCTATAACTATGAAGCTTTAGAGTTATTTGACCTTCCCTTCTTGCTAGTGTGTCCATTGCGTTAGTTTCTGGCTTCACAGACATATGAAATATGTCAGTTTGTCAAACATACAGAGCACATTTCTTCGTTTTAAATGTCAATACTTTTCATCCCTCGCTGAATTGCCTCGATTCAAAGGTCATGTTGTTTATCAGAGACAACACGCACCTGTGATTCTTTTGGGTGACATTGATGAGTTGGGAGATTGTGTGTGTATGGATTGCTTCCTACTGGTTGAGTGAACATTGATGAAAGCCACGGATGTTTTTTCATAGTGCTGAGTGAGGTCTTTGCTTCAGACGAGAAGAAGCTTTGGCCCATTTTTAAATAAATAAAGACCTCAAACCTCTAGATCTGAAATATTCATCATAGAAATCACTAAGTTACTGGACTGCGTTCCACACTGTTCTGCACCAAGGGAGATGAGCCCGCTTCAGCGCATTTCTTTTATACTCCATTGCTGATTGTGTCGACACGTTTGAATTTTGCCTTTCATTAAAAAAATACAATATTTAGATGGAAAGATTTCTCTGGTGATAGATAGATGGAGAGCAGACTTTTCCTGTGTTTCTTCCTCCATATTTTCCTGTCAACACTCTCCCCGTCATCGCCTTTCATAGACACTATTTTGGTCTCTGGACTTACGTCTCTATCTTCGTAAAAGGAAACTAATACGTGTATAAAACCCTATCGTCGTACGGTTGTGATCTTATGTCGGTGTGTTTAGTGTCTAATGCATACAGAGTTAAAGCTTCAGCTCGGGGGAGAGATTACCACAAGCTCAAACTCACAGGAAGATCACAAGCAGGGGCAAGAACAAGCAAACAAAAACAAAGTCGTCAAATATTTAGTTAACACAGACGTACATTGAACAAGGTCATTGTAGTTAATCAGATTTAAGACGAGAAGCAGGCATTAATATTAATAAACTGACAAGAAGAGTTTACTCTTTATGACTGCGTCACGTTCATAAAAAAAATAATAATCAAAACAATTCACATTTTAGACTTTAAATAAAGTCCATGATGTTCTTGTTATCAGGTTAATTCTGCAGTAATAAGTCTTAACACATTTAACAGCTATTTCTGGAATATTTCGTAATGATAAACATCAACATGCAAACATTCAAAAAGGTAAACCTAATTTACATATTACTGTTGCTATAAATTATACTCCTCGAGTTCAAGTCAAAGTTAAAATTGTTGCTTCATTTATTTTGTTACATTTAACTAAAAGGGTTGTTTTTTTTTAACCGAGAAAAGCCTTTTTTTAAAAAGGTCAACTGTACAAGAATATGGCCTTTTGAACTTGTCTATTTTGTATTTATTTTAATGTTCTTTTGTGTATGTGCAAATATGGCATGAACTCTAGAGACAGTCATGTGCTCATGCGTACTTTATAAAAGTGACGACTGGAGGATTCATAAACACAGAAATGAATAAGAATGACGTTTTATCAGGGCAACAAGAGGGCAACCCTTTCATCAATCACTGGTCTTTTTTTAAATCATGACTAATGAAGTAAACACATTATCTCAAACGCATCGGAGTTGGCGACAGCGGCGCATGCAGCCAAAAGTTTGTGCCAGAGATGAGTGATCACCTTGGCAGAAGAGGAATGTCACAGGAAAAAAGGAGCAAAGAGAGAAAAGATTGCTGATTTATTCTTACCCAAGATCATCCTGTAGATGTCCACCGTCAACTTCTCTTTCACACGTTTTTTTCTTGCTTGACTCTTCTCTCCCTTGATCAGCTTTGCATGTGACTCAAACCTGAAGCATCCACTTCTCTGTCTCTCAAAACTCAGAGTGAGACAAAAAAAACATCCCAACGTCACAACCTTCACTTTGCGTCCCTGCGCTCTGTCTCTTCCGTTCCCCTCATCCACATGAGATGCTTCTTCTTCAGATCTCGACACGCGTCTCTTGCTCAGCCAGCTGTTGCCAGAGGAGGAGCACGGCAGCAGCCCCGACTGCAACACAACATGCACTCAATTTACTGCAAGGAAGCCTGTAATATATTCACTGTTATATATTCACTCCAGCAGGAAGAACACCAGAGAATACAGCTGAGATGGAGCCCTGCCTCCCTGAATGAACCTCTGCACCACAGCCTCTCTCTCTCTCTCTCTCTCTCTCTCTCTCTCTCTCTCTCTCTCTCTCTCTCTCTCTCTCTCTCTCTCTCTCTCTCTCGCCCTCTCTCATATTTTGGGGTTGGGTATAACCTAAAGGCACCTTGCATTCCTGAGCTGCGATTGGCCCAAGGCTTAGCCAATGAGAGCACTCGGTGCGTAGCATTTTCTTGGGGTGTTTGAATGAGGAGGCAGAGTGATAATGCTGCTGTCGATTCTGCTATCCAACTCTATCTGTCACC
The DNA here is from genome assembly GCF_023055335.1 of Clinocottus analis. Classification (NCBI taxonomy): domain Eukaryota; kingdom Metazoa; phylum Chordata; class Actinopteri; order Perciformes; family Cottidae; genus Clinocottus; species Clinocottus analis. Next base: position 12,215,390 of record NW_027176042.1, on the reverse strand, counting down.
ATTTTTCTGCTGTTTACTATTGACGTTTTTTTCTTCCTTTCGTGTCTCTCCTCGCCCCCTCGTGCCTCTATACTGACGGCATCTGAAACACCTCTGCCCGCCCAAACCTCCCCATATGAGGCTGGATATCTGCTCTGGTCTCCCTTTCTACCTGTTTGTTTGAGGGTTGGGTGTTACAATTTGAGTTCACAATGTAGTTCCCTTTCCACTGTTTGCACGGAGGGGAGAGGGAGGGGCAGACACAAAACAACGATGGAGACTGACAGCTCGAGAGACTCAATGAAGCATTGAAGGAAGGGGAGCAGAGATTGAGGTTAACACAGTCTGACTGAGGATGAAAGTATAAAGACAGGAAATGTGGAGGATGTGATAGAGCAGGAGGATGAAGGAGCATGCAGACAGCTGTTTGACAGGCCGAAAGTGCTGAATGGGCTCAAACACTGAGCTTACTAAGTTAATACTTAATACTTAGCTCAATGTATTCAAAGCTGATCAAAATATTTCCCACAAGATCAGGCGGCATGAAGTGATACTTCTACATAATGCATACTAAATAAATGCAGTGAATCAGATAATGCTGTGTTGTTTAATCTTGTGTGAACCCAGGACAGTGTGTGTGCGTGTGTGTGTGTGTGTGTGTGTGTGTGTGTGTGTGTGTGTGTGTGAGAGAGAGAGAGGAATAAGGTTCCCTCATTAGTTGAGTCGGGCTGAATAATGCAGGCGTGTGTATTGTTGTGGCCAATGGGACAGGTGCTAATGTGGCTGTCTGAGGGTTAAGGGGCAGCCCCAGCATGACTTTAATGGATGTCACCATGGGAAACTGTAATAGGACCACTGGACTCGGGTGACACACCGTTCTGCATGTGTGTCTCTTTAGTGATGTGAGCCTCTAAGATGTTAACTAATTAAAACACTACTTAGAGAAAGAATACTGCGTTTCAGGGGATCTTTTGGGACGTGTTTGCATTACTGGTAACTGAACGTCACAACAGTTTCACAACTGTTGTGACGTGGGCCACAGAATAAAAAAAAAGTGGTGCCACCAGCTGCCATCTGATTTCTGCGGCTCTGAAGGTAATGTTATCAAGGTAAGAATAGGCCTCTGAGCAGAAAGGAACGAGTGGAGGTGTCAAACTATAAAAGTAAAGTGTGTCTTCTGTTTTAGTCAGTTTAGTTCAGTTTTGAATTGAGCTCTTATTGTACAATTGTTTAAAAGACCCATTGGGATATTTCAAAGAAAAGCATAATACGTTCTGATTCATCTTAAAACTTTTTTGGGAAATAGATATTATAATGACATTTTGCAAAGATAATGTGTGTTTTAAAGTACGGACTTGTTTCTGCCTTGCAGGACTACTTTGGACAGTAATTTAATGTATGCTAACGCTGCACCGTGCTCTCTGGGGAACAGTCACCATGTTTAGCAGTAGAGAGTAGAGACAGTAGAGGTAAATTACTTTCCTCTTGTCACTCAAAAATAAATGTTTCATTTGCATAAAAAAGTAAAGATGTAATGGTTCAAGTTTGTATGAGAGTTGTAAGTAGTGCACAGTACTGTAGAGTCAGTAGCCCTGTGTGTGTACGTGCGTGTGTGTGATTATGTGCACGTGACCTCAACCATCCTATCATTCTCTCATTCTGCCCCAGGAGGCCATAAATGTGTCGACAAGCTTGTTGAACTCTAATTTTAGCTTTCAGTCCTGAGGAGTCCTGCCAACATTTAATGAAATCTTCCTTTTGTGTAACACCGTAAAACAGCTTAAAGCATTGTGTTAAATGAGTAACTTGCTGGTTAAAGTGGCCAAACAGGTGACGAGATGAAAGCAACCTGTTACCAAATAACTTACTGCCATTTTCTATCCTGCATGACAAGCATGATTTAGTTTTGCACAATCAATCAAATTATTGTAAAGTATTTCTTTACAAACGGAAAACAATATGTGAACTAAATGTTTTTATGAACTTGTTTGCACTTTGTGGTCAGAGCGTCTGGAGTGTCTCAGGTCTAAACACACCTACTTTGAAAGCAATTTCAAAATCTCAATACAATTTGTCCGTTTAACAGCTGATAAGTTGCAAAGAGGTTCAGCAGTGTGTGCACTGGTTGTTCTGTTAGCTGTTAGCCAAACCACTGGCCAGCAGGCAGTCAAAGGCAGTGGCAGATAAACGGGACAAAGCATGAGTCGTTGGAATCCTCTATTCACACAAATTTTAGTTTTCTGCACAGATTATACACAAAGCAGAAAATAGAAAAACAATTGAACTTGATTGAGAACTGCAGTTTTACGTGAAAGTTTATTCTCAATATTGGAAAAGTCTTGAGGATTGTCTTGCTAGGTTTTCCTGGATCTTTTAACTACGTCAGAGACAGGTGTTACAATCAGTTCTGTTAAACTGAGACTGGACAATTGTTTAAATTTTGCAAAAGAAAAAGCGGAATTACAACTCGACGTTTCACTACAGGTCTTACTGGGTGACATTTCTGTTTCCAGTACGTTTGAATCCTAAGCCAATACAGACATTTCTTGCACTTCATCACACATAGCTCATTATTTCTCCTGTGTCTGCCAAACTCTCCCAGCCTGCTGTGATGCTGATGAAAGAACTATTTGGTCAAGAATGTCAGAAATTGCACAGACAGTGCCCTCTTTATTTAAGCCTAAACTCGTTCTCTCTTTTTCCTCCTTCACCCTCCTTTCTTCCATCATTCCTTCCCTGCATCATACCAATGATGTATGTGGAAGGTCGGGGGTCAGACGGGGGTCTAAGTTCAAACTCTTGTCTGACACTGAGTGCCAAAGTTTGTTAGAGACGGCCCTAACTTTCAAAGAGAGAAACCTTCAAAGCTTTAGGGAAGACTGTCACTCAGTCTTTGTTTCTGCTCAGATTATTGCAATAATGAGGGTATCCTGGCTTATCCACCTCTTGGTTCGTTTTAAGGTGATCAAAGGAAAACGCTCAGAGTTGTGGGTGGTTTTGCATCGTTCAGTAGTCGGTGATAATCTTACCTGAGCCCCACATTGGTCGCCTCTGTTCTTCACAAGGTCCAAAGTTCGGTAGAGAGTCCAAAGTTCAGTGTGTCAGCCAGCATAAAGTAATATAGACAGAGGTCCTCTTGGGGTGGAATTAGTAAAAGTATGCTCACGTTACTGTGAAGAGATAAATAAACTGAGCGACATGAGTGCAGCCCTTGCACCAGTCAGCTGGAGAGCGGAGAGGGAAATGCTCGACATTGGCAACCACATGCCCTCAGTGCATCAAACAGCAGGCGGCTTGATGTTCAGCTTCTTCATCTTCCTCACAGGCTCTTTCTCTTTTCAGATTTCTTTTAATCTATTCTGTTGTTTCTTTGCATTTTCTCTGAGTGTTTTTTCTTCTTCTTCTTCTTCTTCTTCTTCTTCTTCTTCTTCTTCTTCTTCTTCTTCTTCTTCTTCTTCTTCTTCTTCTTCCTGCCGTATTCTCTTTCCAGGGTGCGAAGGAAACAAGTGCACGGAATTCCAGAGGCTAATCCTGCCTCTTAGGACGGTGGAACCTAATATGTGAGGACAACTGTGGGCAGAGAGAGAGAGAGAGAGAGAGAGAGAGAGAGAGAGAGAGAGAGAGAGAGAGAGAGAGAGAGAGAGAGAGAGAGAGTGTGTGTGTGTAAGGAAAAGGAGGGGTACCCAGCGACGGGTGGCAGATCAGACGAATGGAGGACTGGAGTGTGTGTGTTGTTGAGGAGCAGGAGGGTGGCAAGCCGTTGAAGCTTGAGAGACATGAAGGAGAGGAAGCAAATGTTAACATGGCGAAGCAAAAGGAAATATGATTGGCAGATAAAACAAATGGCTTTTAGGCAGATTATTATTCATTTTTTAAATTTTATTTGGAAATGTGTTTCTTTCTCAGATATGTTAAATGGCTCAAATAAACAATAGAAACACATGTGCTTTAATCACACTGGTTCATTGCTGTCAGAGGGGGAAAAGTCACAGTTTTGTGAGTTGATAGCCAGATGAGAAAAATAGTCCTAAAACTGTAATTGCATAAACACACACACACACACACACACACACACACACACACACACACACACACCCACACACACACACACACACACACACACAGTTGAGAGGAACTGCAGAGTTGAGTGATAACGATCTCACTTAGATTGACACCTATTTGCTTACACAGTCATTTGATCTGCGGTTAATATAACAAATATTGCAAGTGCATCTTTAAATAACATGTACCAGGATGGAGGACATTATACACACTGCCCACTATTATAAGACTGAACTTTTCCCTTATTGTAGCTGCTAATAACACATAACCTCGTGACTACCAGACGATAAGTGAGCAAACAGAGTTAATTTAGGAACTTGTTAGTGAAGTGCTTTAAGCTGGTTACAGTAATTTGAGCAAACTGTGAATGGAAATATTTCCCCAATTCTTTATAACAGCCTCCAGATGCAGTTCCTTTTCTACAGTCACACCGCTCAAAGAAAAGCATCAAACATCTAGAGGATTTCTTTTTTTCTACCGTAAGTGGCGTTCTTTGAAACGTTGACCTAAAACAGGCTCATTCTCTTAGTCGCCCATTAAAATCAGTGAAGTGCTGGAATAGCGTGGATGACGAAATTAAAATGTGGATGGCTGTGAGATGAACACAGTCTGACAAAACTCCCAAACATGATACTGTCGGGCTTCTGTGTGCTAGCATGTCAATTCCACTCCACTGCCAGTAAGTGTTAATTCAGATTGGATATCCTAAATGTGCTTGCAGGGGTTGTTTCAGAGAGGCAGGAGAGTATTAGGTGGAGGACCAGAAGGCCGAAGCTTGAGGTGAGACTGACGCATGGCGAAATATCGAGTAAATGTCAGCCTAATTCTGATATGCTAAAAGTCCTGTGAAGAAGAGGGCCGCTCTGCTCTGCCTTCTGCGATTTTCAACTTATCTTAGAGAATATGAATAAATGGGGGTTAAGTACAGGCCATTAAAGCTATATGAACATCTTAATGGCTTTCAGCGGGATGTTTGAAGTGCTCTTTTGTAAATGAAAGAAAAGAAAAATCTTGTTTAAATGTGTGTAATGTTCGCAGTAAAAGCAGTAATAGCACACTTCTGAGAGAGAGATGCCCATGTAAACTCATAACCTCGTCTAATTTGAGGCCGACACCTTCACTTTTATTTAATTTGCATATTATGGGCACACACACACACACACACACACACACACACACACACACACACAGTCTATGGCATTATGCCACGTAGGGGTTAGGTTAAGGGACAGTAGTGAAGGACAGCAAACTGGAGCAGTAAGCACATATCACCAGGGCGATACAGTTACACACACACACACACACACACACACACACACACACACACACACACACACACACACACACGCACACACACACACTGACTCTTTTCCCTAACCATTCTCTTTCCCTCTCCCTCTCCCTGTCTCTGTCTCTCTCTGTCTCTCTGTCTCTCTCTCTCTCTGTCTCTCTCTCTCTCTCTCTCTCTCTCTCTCTCTCTCTCTCTCTCTCTCTCTCTATCTCTCTCCCTCTCTCTCTCTTTCTCTTTCTGCAATAACGTTGTTACAAGAACACTCACCATTACATCCAGAGAAATGCAGGCCGTTGCTTTCCACTTCCTCTGATCTTTAAATAGCTCATCAATGTTTAAGTGTTCTCCCATCTCCTCGACATGTGGCGCATGTTTGTGCGACGTAACATCTCCTTCAACGAGCTAATTAAACTACGATAGGCCGTAACAATGCAGTCACACTTTTTTACGATGATAAACATCACTCATTTTGTGTCTGTATGAGAAGTATTCAAATAATTTAAGTAAAAAAAGTCATATGAGAATGTCAAGTCAAATAAAAGTATTATATTCATAATCTTGTAGCATTAGTAAATGTTATTTCACATTATTTGAGCCAGTGGGGCTCACACACTGGAACTTCTGACACGAGAACATGTTCATGTGTTTTGCAAGTTAAATTAATATTAAACAACTATGAGAGAAATAGTGTAAAAGCATAAGTGGAGTAGTGGAGTTGAAGTATTTAAAGAAAGAGCAAAGTATAACTACCACACATTTATACTAAATATATATTATAGTATATAGATATTTTGTTTTTCTTGTAGACACATTAACTTGTCTATTACAGTAACATCTTGGATGTTTGTGATATGACATCTTGTTTTACTGATGCCGTCTTTGACTGTACAGATGTGTCTTTTCATATTTCAACACTTTATTTTATGATGCAACTGATAGAGTTTTGTGTTTGACTCTAGATTTTGCAGTATAACCCACCTACATCAAAATTACTTGTCTCATTATCTATAAAGGCATCATCACAAAAATAAATCAAAATTAAATTGATCAAACAATAATATTTACCCCAAATAAAGGTTTTATTTAAATAGAGCCACTAGTGTTGTATTCCAACATTGTTTTTAGCTTATTTTCGTCCCACTTCGCTAGCAGTCCTGGAGAGCACTGTGTGCTTTGGTTCTTAGTTGTTTTCCACCTCAAGGATAAAAGCACCGACCACATCCCTCTTCCCTATTAGCCCTTGCTCTTCAGTGCCGCCTTTGAAGATTTAATCAGTCAGATTTCCTTGATTAATCCCTTTTCATGTCCTTTCACGGTAAATAATAACAGAGTTTTATATGATCGCTAGCTGGATAGAGAGGACAGCATGCAGATTCCTGATTGAACCGAGTCCCCAGGTACCTTCATTAGCCTGATTATTCTGATCCAAACACTCTCCATCAACCAGTTTACATGTAAATAGGTTAATTTTATTCCCGCTCCTCACTCTGCCGGCACGCTGTGTTTAGCAGATGACATTTCGTCTCATGTTGTTTTGTTTTATTCCGTCTCTATCCACCTTGTGCAAAGTTTAAACACAGGATTAGATTTTAAACTGATAACTGACTTTAAATCACTCATGAAGTTCAGGAAAGCCAACTCGTGAGAGGTCGCGTCTCTCTTTTCCCACAATAGTATTTCCAGAAGGCCTCATTGGGGCTTCAAAGTTACAGCAGGTTGTCTAGTAGGGACACCTAGTGGCCAAATACTCATCTCTCACCCAACTGATGATTATATTTCAGAAAAGGCTTTTACCACTTGGTGGCAGTGTTATTCTACTCTCCTCATTTCTAGTTACTAACATGTGCAACAAGATAGCCAAAGCTCTCCTCATGGGCGTAAACAGGCTACAGGATATACTACCTTTTTCATCAATTTCCTTTGAATTAAATTACTTTTATTGGTCCCTGAGTAAGTGTTTAGCGCACTCGGATGCTTTGTTGTGGACTACGAGCGCGATAGCGGCATATTGTTGCGCTGCATAGGAGATGATGAGCTGCTGCCCCGACTGCCCCTCTCCCTTCAGGATTAGTGAGTTAATGCAACCATTCAGACACTGAGCTCCGATCAGCTGCTTAATACTGTTTTATCCCAAATAAGGCAGCCATGCACGCACAATGTTTTCTGTGTGTCTCACAGACACATGCTGCACATGCATACAAATGCATACACTGACAAAATCCAACACATACACTGGATGTATATTATAGTATTTATTTGACTGGAGCTACAGATAATAATCAGGTCCTAGGAAGTAATGCTTTGTTTTATTTGTTTATCTTTTCAAATGTTCTTGAACACTTAATAGGGATAGGAAAAATATAAACTCCTTTAAAAGCAGCTCATTTCAACCAAAGTAACTATTAATATATTATTGAAAATTATTCTCTATAAATCTTGAGTCATACGTGCAGATGTACACAATGTTAACATTTGTGTCAGATGACTAAAATACTTTGTCTTTATTTTTACTTCTGTATGATTATCACCAAAATACCAGGAAACTAGAATTTGTTTAGTAAATTCATTGCTTGATGAAAAATAGATATTAATAGAAATAAGATATTATTTTTTTCCCTATAACCTGCAGGGATGTGCCTTGCTGAGATTGAAAATGGCTTCTCCAGAAGTGAGATAGTATGAAACGTTGCTGCTGCCATCCAGGACTCATTTAGATCATCTTGAGTCACAGGCAGAGGGGTCAAGGGTCAAAAAGGACGAATTCAGCCCTTTGGTTGTCTTGGGTGAAAAAGTGGCCTTTTGAAATGACAAATCTTCCAACCCCAATAAAACATTGGTCTATCAACAGTCTATCATCTATCATGTGGATAAATAAGCAATGTCCCACACATCAAGGAACAGACGTCGGGTCGGAGGATAGTCTGTGCCTCTAAAGAGCAGAGAGATGCCCTGTTTTTGTTGTTCATCTTGCCCCAAGTTAGGCCTATAGCTCCCCGAGTAGTGCAAATGCACTACAAACACACACACAGGCTTATACTAATCCTTGTGAAAACAAAGTGATATATTTCTCCCAGCGCAGGTCAAGCGTGGGATGTTCGTCAGCATGTTTATCAGGATTATGAACATTTCATCCATAATATAACCTCTAACATCATACTTACCAAGCACTCACTGTTCTAAATGGAAAGCTCTGGTGAACAGTGTTCAGAAATAAACCCGGAAGATGAGTTGACCAGTAATAAGATGATTCAACTGGCGACCATGACTCTTTCAGACCATTCCCACAAGTGAGCCGTGACCCAGTGTGACCTTGTGACCCCCTCTAACTGACCTCTCAGTGGGTGGTCCTCACACTGACCAGCCTGGACCATGAATCAACAGAAGTGGCTGCTCTTAGATCAGATCTTTGTTGTTTTCTTCATTGTCGTCTCCACTATGACAGTTACCGATATTTTTCTACTCAGTCAATTGATCTATAATTTTATCTTTTCAACCTGTTATCACTTTATGTTTTACTATTACTTTACAATCATCCAATGTAGTCCCCATAAAAAAGGAAAGTCAGGTATCTCCAACCAAATAAAGATTCATTGCGATACAGTTTTACACTTTTTTATGTTCCCGAACGTATGTGCATATATGAAAGGTCAACGGTATAAATGTACAGACATGTGTTTGTTACATATATGAGTGTTAAGTTGTGGTCTGAGTGGATGTCAGGACAGGATTATGCCATCCCTGTGTCAGTGAAGAAGAACGGCTGCCTGGCCGGGCAGCCATGTTAATCATAAATCTTTATCTTACAATCCTGTCTCGCACATCCGTCCTTTCATTAAAAGACGGCCAAAGGATTAGTGACGCTAAACCACAGAGATCAGGGGAGAAAAATGAGAAACAAAGTCGCTCGCTCTGGTGATGCTGAATTTATTTTGGTTGTATGAAACAAATATAAGTCTGTCTGTCTGTCTGTTTATCTATCTATCTATCTATCTATCTATCTATCTATCTATCTATCTATCTATCTATCTATCTATCTATCTATCTATCTATCTATCTATCTATCTATCTATCTATCTATCTATCTATCTATCTATTTATCTATCTATCTATCTATCTATCTATCTATCTATTTATCTATCTATCTATCTATCTATCTATCTATCTATCTATCTATCTATCTATCTATCTATCTATTTATCTATCTATCTATCTATCTATCTATCTATCTATCTATTTCTCCGACAAAAAGTAAACACAACACATTTTGACTTTGACTTTTAAAATATTTTAATAACATCAAATTTTCCAAATGACGTCAAAAATGAAAAAGACAACAAAAAAAAATACATTTCATCCAATGCAAATTTGTTAAAAATTAAACATACATTTTTATAATATTAACCTGAGAATTTCATTTTTGCTTCTGTAGACAACAGCTTCCAAAGATATCCACATAGAGTAAGGAAAACATGACATACTGTAATAAACAAAGAAAATGACACAAAAGGAATATAAGAGATACACTATCAGTCTAAGTAACAAACAAAGAGAGGCCATGGCCACATATATGTACAAAAGGACAACCAGACACACACATGCACATCATAACAACGTCCATATACATTGTATTAAATTAGAGAATAAATAAAAAATACCTTTAATTTATGTAGAATATCTGACGTTACCAAAGCTAAATCAGAAGTGCTTGTGTCACAGTAGCAGGACATCAAATGGCCAAAGCAACATTTCCTGTTAGTACCTGAAAAATATTTGGTAATCAGTGTCTTAAAAAAATGTTGAAGTCAAGTGTTTACAAATTGTTTTAACATTGTTCATTAGTGCTAGTCTATGTGCACACATGTAAACAAACCATTTTTACTCTACAGTTCCTCTATTAGCGGACTGTCTACTGGGGGAGACGATCCTTCAGTCAGTCAGTGTTCATGAAGAACCAAAGAGTGAAGACGGGCAGTCCGGTGGAACGGACGGGGAAAACAGAGTCCTAGTCTCTGTACACTGAGGTTATCTGTCGGGGGGGCATGTGCTGTGGATGGTAGGAGTCATAAGGCCCCTCCAAGTGTCCGTTATAGACCGTCTGAGTCTGATACAGGCCCTGGTCCACAGGGGAGGGAGAGTAGTGGTGAGAAGGTGGGTAGTGGGGCGAAGGCTCCTGTTTGGGCATCAGGTTACTGCTGATGCTCAGAGGTGGTGTAGGGGGGCCGTCGTACGGAGGGGTCCCCACTCCTCCGGCATTATACTCATTCGGCGAGTGATTCTCATACACTCCTCCTTTTATGGCCCTCAGGTGAAGCAGGTGAGCAGAGTCAAATGTGCCATACGGCGGACTTGGCAGTCCCGGAGAGGAGTAGCTCACCACGCCACCGAGAGGAGCAGGTGCTGCCCGGACTCTGTGTCTGTCCTCGGGTCTCACCCCGGCAGCAGAGGCTGGTCCCAGCTGCAAGCAGCCGGCCACCAGGTTGCTGGTTGGCTGTGAGAGGCCCTTACACAGAGTCTCCATGAAGGCCCTGCTCTCTGTGGAGAGGCCCCCCTCCAGGGCCTCGGAAAGAGCGCAGATGTAGTTGCGGGCCAGCCGTAACGTCTCAATCTTAGACAGTTTCTGTGTTTTGGAGTGACATGGCATGATGATGCGCAAGCTCTCCAGTGCATCATTTAGGCCGTGCATACGCGAGCGCTCTCTTGCATTAGCCTTCACACGTCTCGCACGGAATCGCTCCTGCCGGGCCTTTGTCATTCGCTTTTTCTTGGGTCCGCGTCGTTTGGACTCGTTTTCATCCTCCTGTCCCTCCTCCTCGTCCTCCTCGTCCTCCTGTGCATCCTCACTCCCCATCGCCCCGTCCTGTTGCTCTCCATCTGCTCTGTAGCAGTGTGATGAGACGGATGCATCTCCATCAGGTGAGCTCATGTCCCCATCCATCCACTGCAGAGGGCTGACGGGCTCCTCCCCCTCGCCTTGTCTCACATATGGTTTGATCATCATGGTTCTCTGAAAACAACACAACATCTTGATCAAACACATGTGCTGTGCAAACGAAAAAATATTTTCAGCACTTACAACGTACTTTTACTCCGTTTGGACAAAAACCTGCAAACTCTTGATGCTGTCTATGACTGTTATGGGCAGTAATGATACTAAAATAAAGTGGAAAACTACCACAATGTCGGGTTAACAGCTCATGATGGTTAGTTTTTAGGATGCTGTACATAAATCACATGACTCAATAGTTTATCTTCCGTGGCTTGTTTGTGATAAAGAATTATGACAAAGCAAAGGATCAGGACTAGAGCTACAGCTGAGAACACTAAGGTCAAGTCCTAATTACTTTTTTTCTGGGAATTAGATTGTTTGTTGTTGTTGTTGTTCTTGAAAGAAACAGGATATTCACAAACAATTTAAACATATATACATGGTGGGTATTTCAGTATTGTAAGACTAGAGTTTAAATTTGATCACAGAAAATATAGTTCAGAGGAATTGAAATCTATAAAAATTGAAATAACAGGAACGTATAGTTCTTATTTTGGGTGTCAATCACATTTGTATGCATCAGCATCTGGGACTTTAGTATTTCTAAAGTTCTGGCTACGAGCCTGTAAATGATTTAACCTGGAGCCTGCAGTGAGTACAACATGTCATCCATCAATGATGAATATAAGATATAATAACTGTAATATAAGTATTTTGTAAACCGTGACTCTCAGCAGTCCTCAAACTGTTTCAGCACCGGACAGTTCCCTCTAGTCGCGCGCTTCTCCGACACATGCTGAGTGATCGATTGACACATGAACGCGCAGGTTGATTTAAACTACTGTACCTGTGAGTGATGCCTCTTTGTATTTTTATACATACATTATATGTTCTTACCCCCCCCCCCCTCCCCCCCTCTCCTCTGCTCCCCCTCTCAGGGTAATCCCGGTCAACTTGTGAACTGATAATGCCCCAAGCGAGATAAAGTCACTTACAGGACTTCAATCTGGGGCATCGCAGGATTTTCTCTGTGGATGAAGCGACGACCATGGGATTAAATGAAACATCGACGTTCCCAGATCAGTGACAGACGACTCAGATTGAATCGAAATCAGACAGAAATAATAATGCCTCGCCTCAAAATTGCGTGTATGAACTGCTATTTGCTAAATGTTGACTAAAGCAGATACGAATAAAGCTTTTCTACGTATTTTTCAATTTATTTCACCCGTTGCCTGTTGACTTGTGATGTTTTAGTTGACAATCCAGTGACATCCTGTCAAAACTGAAAAAAATAGCTGATGCGATTGAAAACACAAAAACCTATAAACTCCTACAGGCTATATAAATTCCTTAAATAGTTTGGTAAAACCTCTTACCCGTGTTGATGTGTCCAGGGACCTCCTCAGGAAGTTGTCAGATGATCTGTTTGTTTCACAGTTTGGTTTCTCTGTCTACAGTCGAACAGCAGTGAAGTGTCTGTGTGTGTCTCCCGGTGCAGAGCTGTCCCATAGACTGTCAGTGTGGGTCACTCTGCGGGGGCTCTGCTTTTAACCTCCACGGTAAAGCTCCGCCTCTCTCCCCCATCCAATTTATGTTGACGCGCTTGAGCTCGCGCGTGGCCGGCCCGTGACTCGCCGCCTCGCGCGCGCGGGTGCGTGTGCGTGCGTGCGTGCGTGTGTGTGTGTGTGTGTGTGTGTGTGTGTGTGTGTGTGTGTGTGTGTGTGTGTGTGTGTGTGTGTGTGTGTGTGTGTGGAGGGTCAGGGAGATGTGCATTAGCTCACTGAAACTCTCCAGACAAACTGGAGAGGCCCAGGCCTTTGTTGCTCTGAGGGCGGCCGCCAAATCCGCAGCACGTTTGCATTGAGCGGAGGAGAGACGCGCGCGCAGTCGGCTGAGCCTAACTGTATGTGACAGCTTGAAGTTGCGTGTGAGCAGGTGTTTGCTCCATCCCCTCTTCCAGCCATATCCATCCCGCTGCACTGCGGAGACAGGCTGTTGAACAAGTTCATCTCACCCAAGAGAAAGCTCAGACCAGACGGGGTAAGTTTGGTCACATGAGGTGTGCAGCTACAGCAAAGTGTCTCTGGGACTTATTAATAGCCTCTTCTCTCTGCAGTATGTAGGTCCATGCTTTAAATCCCCAAAACCGATATGGAATGTTATAGGACTTCTAGCACTGCACATACCTTACATGAGTTATGAAATACACTACAATAGCCACTACAATAAAAGTAATGTACATGCAATTTGCACTGTAATACTGTTGTATTATTATGGATTATTAATTATTGCACAAAATGCAAAAGCATTGTATATACTTTTAAGGTATATGTCAAATCTAAATCTGCATAATAACTGTAAATAATGGTGCTGGAACTATAAATGGTGAAGAATATTTTTTGGGTAAAAAGTAGAAGAACAATGTGAGTACTCAACTTAAAATAGTACTCCAGCAATTATCATTTCAGTCCTACAATAATGGCATTGCTGTCCTAATGTCAGTGTAGGTATACATCAATTTAAAGTATTTAATTTGATGTGGCAGATGTATCAACTCTTTTTTTTACACATGGTTCTTCCTTTTCAAAAGCTGGCACCTTCCCAAAATATAACTCGAGCATGTGAGTGTCATAGCGCCAATACTTCCTCAAGCAGAAATGAGGAGTATGCCGGTTATATCATTTTTTGCTAACTCCACACCCCCGAATTGTTTCATGTTTCAATCATAAAGTCTTTTGGGACGGCTGGAGTTCAGGGGGATGAATGGTCGTCCCGTCATCACAAGATAGCCAGTTCGATCTCCAGTTCCCCCCATAGTTCACATGTCGATGTGTCCATGAGCAAGACACCTCACCCCTAGTTGCTTCCTGTGCGCCTCACAGGTTAGCCCACTGCTCTTAACCAAGGATGGGTCAAATGCAGAGAAGAATTCCCCCAAGCGGATAAAAAAAAAGGATGACACTGTTTTCTTCCACAACTGACGCTGAAGTGACATCATGAAGTCCATTTATCAGACATGACACCGCTTCCTCTGCAGCCACTTTATTTTATATAAGTAATACCCCCTCAGACTTGTAAATACACTTTCATGTGTTTCTCCTTTTTGAAGTATAGCACTTGGGTAAAAGTGTAGTTTTCAAAATGCTAAAAGATGAATAATCGTAACAACAAAGTTATCATTACTGTATGTTATGATGTATGTTTACATTTACACATTACGAGTTAAAATCATCATTATATTCTACATAAAATGCCAAAAGTACCAAAAGTTGATTTGTCAAAGGCTTTAAAGGCATATCAGAGAAGTTAATTTCACACAGACACATCCATTATATCTGAGGCTTTGCATTGACCGATAAATTCAATGTTTGTGGGGTGTTGTAACATCCAGGAGGGGCCTAAACAACCAGTAAAAGATTTAATATGCAAAATAGTCTTATGTGGTGGCTTGCAGTGAGTTTTTACTTACTTACGTGTAAGTACTTTGCAGTATGGTGTTAACCTTTTTTAATCTCTGCTTATTATTTCTAGGTTGACCTGCTGCCGTTTTGTTTGTGCTTGTGGTTTTGTTTGTGCTAGTTGTTTTGCTTTGGTTGGATGTTTAGAGTTCACCTGTTTTGTTTTGCTTTCGCCTGTTTCTTTGACTTTAATCATTTCACCTGTTTAGCCTTTTTGCCTTAGTCTGTTTGGCTTTAGTTTGTGGTGTTTACCTATTTGTTGTGATTTTGTTCTGCATGTTTTAGAGTTTATATTAACTACTGTAATAAATTTCTCATTTATGCTGTGAAACGCGTCTCTGGTCCATATCAGTACTGAATCTGTGTGTCTTTAAACAAACTAGATATTAGGGTTGTTAGACTTTTATTTCTTGGGGTGCAAGTCCCCAGGTGGCGTTGTTGGTGTCCTTTATATTCCTTTCATTCCCCTAAGACTCCGTCACACTTAGTTTACTTGTTGCGCTACAACCAAAAAGCTTATGTCAGTGGACAATTCAACTGTGACCCATTTCATTTGCCTAAAATTATCAACTTTAGGTTGGAGATTTGGCATGTACACAAACTAATTAAAGTGTAAGGATAAATCAAATAGTAAACTACAATTTTGGTCTTAATTTGTCTGAACCACACAGAAGTTCTGTGACGAACACATGAGCAACAACCGGATATCTTGTTGACCCTCATCATTGCTGACCAGGGAACAGGGAGATCATTTGCATGATTTAGAAACAGAGCACCTTATGCTCAAGCAGAGAGGCTTGAGTTAGGTTACAAGGTAATCTGCATGCCCAGTGTGCTTCTCATTCTCCGCTCATTCCCAGGCCGACCACCTTCCCCACGGCTCCTCCCCGTGGGTCTCTGCTTTTCCTATTCCACACCTGCAGCCTGAAATGGGAATAGTGGAGTCTGGCCTCTGGCATCCCAAGAGTGGGACTAGCAGGGGAATATGATAGCTGAGGCCCAGTGTCCCCATTGCACACACTCATAACACTGATTCTAAAAGAAATTATAATTTGGATTATATTTTTGGATTAGGGGTTTGCATTCCAACTTGCAACATCTGTCATGACAAAACTGGTCTTTCACCTTCATGTTTCTTTTTGGTTTGTCCCACTTACTCTATATATTAGTCTTCATCTTCCACAAGTGGTGCTCAAGTGTAATACTGTATGTATGCCATACTGTCCCCAGCTCCCTCAGTGCTGACCTCACACGATGAAGCTCTGCTGCAGATGGCCTGCTCTTAAACATATCTCTTGTTTTAACAGTCTGTGGCTCAGATGCTCATCCATCCTCCACTGGCTGCTCAGCTCACTCAGCATGTTCTCATTGCTCAGAGGACACTGCCTCACCTTAACAAGGTATGTTCGTGAGATGGGAATTGAGTTTATTCTAATCATAATATGGACAGATAAAACTTCACTCCAGTACACACACAAACATGACCTTCCCATGAATCCCCATGTGTATCTGTTTTTGACAGCGGGGGAAAGTGGGTTTTGTCCATCTGTCATACTGGAAGTCCTCTGAGAGATGCCAACGTCACAGCATGAGTGAGTG
>NW_027176042.1:12169012-12194012 GCF_023055335.1 Clinocottus analis | reverse complement strand
TCCTGTGATTTCCCCACTGAGGGACTAATAAAGCATTATCTTATTTTATCTTATCTTATTGTATTATTAAACATCCCTACAGTATATACAATATAGTTTGTGCTGGTAATACTTATATATTTCTACTAGAGTCATTTAAAAAAAGTAAGACTTTTAATGGAGTATATTTATATTACAGTATTGCTACTTTTATCTAAGTAAAGGATCTTACCACTGAGTATTATTACTGCCAGAGAAGGGAGCAGATTATTTGAGTTAAGTGTTTTATAGCACACTAGCGACACCTGCTGTTCAACAACTGAAAGATTTGACGATGAGAGGTTGGTCACTCAGTCCAACGTTGAGGGAGAAAGTATTCAGATCTGTTACTTGGGTGAAAGTACTAAAACCACAAAGTAAAAATACTCCATTACGAGTAAAACATCTTCATTTACTTTATCTCTTTTTACTCAAATAAGTGGTATCAACAAAATGTACCTAAAGTTTAAAAAGTAAAATGATTGATGTGTGATTGATATGTTGATATAGAATATAAAATACATGACATTATTAATAGTGACACATCAATCTGTATTAGATTGTAGTATTTTGCTGTTGCAGCTAGTGGAAGTGGGGCTAATTTAAACTTATGTATGTACAGTTAGACACAGCTAGAGTACAACATGGGTGAGAAAGGGTCAGATATAAATATGAGCGGACCTGATGAAAAGGAGAAGAAAAAAGTGTCTTTCTTTTTTGACATATCTCTTTGCTTTTTGTTCAAAATTAGATATTTAGATATTAATCGGTTATTCAAATGAAACTTTCTGAAAAGTTTAGAAGGAGATTCTCTTTTTGGTGGGACTGCTGACAACTCAGATGTCTGATTGAGAACCTGATCTTCACCCTGGGAAAGTGACCATGTGTCATAGGAGCTGCTCAGGAAACGCAAACAGCGAGAAACTAGCTCTCAGTTGTGATATACTGACTGTGCCAATCAGTATATCATAACTGAGAGCTAGTTTCTCGAGGCAGGAACAGTTACACGTGGTGGTCTTACTGTCACAGAGGTCTGCGTAGTCGCTGCAGCAGTTGTTGTGCTGGGGACACTTGGAGTTGCAGTGGCACTTATTCTGATTGTTGTATTTCTCACCACATCTGCCTTTACAAGATGTGGCTCCAGCTAGAAGTTAAAGAAACAGATGTGTGATATGTTTTTTGTTGGAAGTCTGCAATGTGTAATGGATTAGTTATAAAATAAAAGTTTGTCACTCACCTTTACATACATTAACGTAGTCAGAACAACAGTCTCTGAAGCGCTCACAGGATGAGTTACACTGACAAGAAAATCTATTGTCCGTTCCAAAACCACACCGACCCTGACATGAGTTCAGAGTGTCTGAGAATAAACAGGACAGATTGGTTTCTTAACGACAGTAATTCTTGTAAATGTATTTGATACGTAAATAAGTAATAATACGTTATGGTGTTAATAGAGCAGAAACATATCTCTTACTGCTGTGTCCCTGGTGAAAGAGAGTTACCCAAAGAGCCAGTACAGCAATGACCTTCATCTTGGCTCAGCTGCAACCTGAAAACAAGGTGAATTGTGATCACGGTCCTTCTTTTAAAGCAAGTGTCACGTGACCAAGCCTAACGCAACACTGGCTCTAAAGCAGCCCATAAGTCAGGGTGTTAATCACTTCTACATGATCGTGTCTAGTGGAAAAATGTTGTTGTCAGATGTGATATTTTAACTTTTTTTAAAAGCTACTGTTCCTAGTTGAAATGAGCATTTGTGAAGGATTAGTGATTGATATGTCGTTGAACACAAGTGTAAATCAACTTTTTTTCTGCTGTAGTATCTCAGCTCTGTGAAACTACACACCTGCTTAGCACAGAGGCGGCGCTTTAATGTATCAATATATCAAGGTTGTTTTACATTTTAAACAGTTTTAAATATAATTTGTATCACAATGAAGCTCATAAGCAAAAGGTTTCTTTTAGCCTATTGCATTTTAAGGCAAGACTAAATAAAATTTATACTTAAAAAAATATAAGTTTCCACATGAGCATTCCTCCGACCGAAGTGACCAGATGCTGTATTTCACAGGATTTTTGCAAGCTCAGTACTCAGAATAGCTCACCCGCTTCAGTGACCTTGCATGTTGAGGTCTCTTGTTCACGCAGCAAATACCGAACATCAGCGATGCATACAGGCCCTTAAAGTGATGCATACTGTGGTGAAATCTATAGGCCTATTATATTGTGAGGCTTTCAGGTGCTGTCAAACAGACAATGTCAAAGCACTTGACACTTGTTTTTAAACAAGAAGAAAGCACAAGAACAGCATTGTCCTTGTTGGGAACTGCTGCCATTCTGCCAGTTCAGTTTAAATCACTATTGTCTCCAATAACAATGGATGAAATTGAAATTTGATTTCATCCAAACAGTTTACAAATAAGGTTAGTGAGTCAGAGAAACAATACACACAATACACACAGAAACAATAGAGAAAGGGGGAGGGGGGATATTAAAAACTGAAGTCATATTGCTGGCCGAGACAATGTTGGATAAATGATCACACTATACATTTTAAACAAATGAAAACAAATATAAAAGTAAAGGCTTTCCAAGCTAGTTCATGCAGGTAAAAGTCTGATTCCTTTAGACAGATGTTTGGAATGCCGGGCTAAACTAAAGCCTAAACTAAATAAAAATATAGAAATGTAATGTGAGCATGACAGATTGATAAGACCAAAACACACTCTTACTAGAAAAACAAGTAAATGAAAAACAAAATACGGAAAAGTTTTTTATTCTGAATCTTGACTTGATGGTTTATATGTTGCAGCTTAGGCTACAAGAGCCTGATTTGAGTCATTGACAGATTGTGACATTACTAAACTGCCACCCCTGGAGTACAAGTCTCTGTTGCATCGGACAGGCAAGTAGAAGCTTTAGTTGGACCCCAACTACAGAACAGCAGTAGGTTCACAAAAATACATAGTGGCAATGCACAATTTACATTATAACCATACAATTACAGAATAAACAAATAATTAATTAAGATCCATTAAGATTATTAAGTATGAAATGCCACTAAATGGAAACACACAAGTAAGTTTGTTTGAATACCTACGACCTGCTTTTATCTGTTTTCATGTGGTTTTATTTATTTATTATGTGTTTTTTGCTGCTGCATATTTTAATGTGTTTTTTACTGTGTTTTTTAATCTGTACAGCACTTTGTGACCTCTTTGTCTGTGAAATGTGCTCTATAAATACTATTATTATTATTATTATTATTATTATTATTACTGAGATTATCAACATGTAGCCTACTGTTTTAGTATAATGAGGTCAGGATCAAGCTGGATGACAAGTTCCTCCCAAACTGTAGAGGGCGCTGCGCAGTAACAAAACTGCTATTTCCAGTAATTTTGTCCCTCCTCGGCTTCCTCACCCAACGTGGATTTCAATGACATTCTGAGCTTTTATAAGGCACTAACCTGCTACGGGGTTTAAATATGTCCTTATCTTTTTTATTCAGAACAATTACAAGAGACTTTGCAAAGGTGAGCACATTAAGCTTTACACTTGCTTGTGTTTTTTATTGTTTTACCTGCAGCTCGAGCTGTCACAAGCTGGCGTGTCATTTAGCTTCCTTACTTTCTGATTCACCAGCTCAACGTTACTGTGTCAGTTTCAGTGCGTTAACTACCTTTTTATTTTAACTTAGTTTTACAGTCATTGTGTCTGGATATCTCTGTAGAATGTGTTATCTAAAAATACCATTTGTTGATACAAAGTTGTGCATATGACTGTCATCTAAAGACAGTTGGCCGAGCATTAGGTCACTGAGTCACTGACACCTATCGTCCGTCTTCCTCAGGTCAGTGTTTGCCAGCATGTACAGTCGTTACACACAGGCTGTCAGCTCTTGGCAGCTGAGAAAGCCCTCCTGATGAAACTGCGGAAAAACACCGGCTACACTTTCATTAACTGCAAGAAAGCACTGGAGAGGTTTGATAATGACGTAACGCAGGTAACTTTACCCCCTTCTCCCAAGCTCTGCCTGCACTCACAATACAGAGAACATATATATATATATATATATATATATATATATATATATATATATATATATATATATATATATATATATATGACGAGTGTGTGACTGTGTCATTTCCAATCCTTCAGGCAGAGACCTGGCTACATGAGCAGGCCCAGAAGGAGGGCTGGAGCAAAGCAAACAAGCTGGAGGGTCGCAAAGCCAAAGAGGGACTGGTTGGCCTGTTCATTCAAGATCAAGCTGCAGTAATGGTGGAGGTAAGGCCAGTGATGCAGGGGATAATAACCAGCACAATCGCTATGGTTGATATTTTTTCTGTTTGTTGGATGTGGCATTCAGCAAATTCTGTTGTCTTTCTTCTTGTCTGCTTCATGCAGGTTAACTGTGAAACAGACTTTGTTGCCCGTAATGAGACGTTCCAACAGCTGGTTAAGGATGTGGCATTTGTCACATTGGCTCACCAACAGAATAAAACACAGAGCAAGACAGGATATGTTAAGGTAAACTCAACTTGGGCTTCTGCCTGTACTTGGGGACATTTATCTGTTCACTGTGGAGCTATATGCTGGAAATAACATGTCAGTAGACACTCAAAGAGGATGGATCTACTGATGTGGCGGTATAATTAGATTTTCTTAGATAACAGGCCTTAAAATGTATGGAAACGCACAGATGTAAATAATGAAAGTAATGATTTCATTCAGCCGCTTCAGTTGTCGGGTCTGTGCATTGTGTATGCTGGCTCACACTGTCATGGCTTACATTTAGAACATAGCGATCTAATGTCAGGGTTCTTACGGTCATGGAAAACCTGGAAAAGTAATGGAATTTTAAAACGGGTATATCCAGACTGGAAAAGTTGTAATCCCCAAAGTTTTGGAAAAGTCAGGGAAATTTGGTAAATTATATGTTCATTTACGCTGAGTTTGAAATCATTAATATGCTTTTAAATGAAAAACGCTCAAAACATTCAGGCATACATACAGGCATCTATGTAAATGTTTTTTTTTTAGTCAAACTATTGTCTCTCATTCATTTTTTACTTTAAGTACTACATTTTTTCACTTTTTCACTTAATCACAGAGATTTTACAAAATGTTTGGTCATGGAAATGTATTTTTAAAGTCATGAAAATCCATTGGTTAAAACGTATAAACCCTGCAGTGTTGATGTAGTACTGTGAAAAAGATGTATTCATCATTCATACAATTGCAAAGTGAACTTCATACAATTGCAAAGTATTATGTTTTGTAATAAAGCTGCAGCATTATGGTGTCATATTATGTGCATGCTGTGATCATACAACTACATTATCAGAAATTATTTTTATTCAGTCATCAGTGATTTTTATCTTCCACTAGATATGGGCTGTGTACACACATTTTATATCATGGAGACAGAACTGCAACTTAACTGTTCACGTTTCCTAATGTAATTAATGTAAAAGTCTATTCAGGAGGTTGATGCTGATAAGGAATATATGACTGCATACTACTGAATATGACACTGGTAACTCAGGATGTCAGGACACACTAGCTTTGTGTCCTTTGCTCTGCTTTCATTCTGCTTGTACTACATTTGTTTCTAGAGTATCCTGGCAGGTGATGAGTTGAAGAAACTAAGCGTGGGTGAAGGAGCTTCACTTTCTGATCGGGTGGCTCTCACAATTGGTCAGTAAGAAAATGCTGGCTTTCTTTCATTAATGACACCGTTCAATTGATCTCAAAAACACACTGCGCTCCTATGAACAGCATTTTGAGATTCTTTTCTTTGGGTTTTTGTCTGTGATGATGGAAAAAGTGATATTTTATTTTTCATTGATTTTTAGATTGTTTCCAAAAATAAGTTCCATGTCAAACACTAGTTTATGAAAGTTTCCACGTTTTTTTTCAGCAAGATTTTTACAACACAAATTGTTGTGTTCTGAATGCGCCTGAAGTAAAAAGCTAATGTTGGACTTTAAACAAACTGCACCTCATTCACATGACTTCACCACTAAGCTAAAGGCGTGATGACGTTTTGTGTACTTCAGAATTCATGAGTGGTATTTACTGACATATTTAATATCTTAGAACAACTTCAAAATCTCTTATGCCTTATTCCAGGCATCTTACAAAAACACATTGACTTAGACAAGGGAACCGTGAGTGCAAAATTGCAAACTAATTTCTATGTTTTAGGACTCATTCCTGCACCACTGTGATGTTCCAACAGTCAAAGTAAATCAAACGGGACTTCATTGCATGTTTTTGCCGTGTGGCCTTCAAAATGTACATTTTGTTGTGAAATTAACTCTTTACCATATATGAAATGAAGTGCAGCTTAAATATGTTTTTTTTTAAAAACACTTCCCCTCTTTCCTCTCAGGTCGCCTCGGTGAGAACATGTCAGTGAGGCGGGCAGTGACGGTGAACGTGCCAGCTGAGTGGCACATTGGCTCATATGTACACGGTGGTGTGCGTGGCCAGACTGAGGTGGTCATGGGTCGGTACGGCGCCCTGGTCGTATTTGAGGGGGGAGAGAAGGGAGAGTTGGAAGTTCTAGGACGTAAACTGGGACAGCATATAGTGGGAGAGGCCCCCGTGTCCCTGGGCAACATGGATGACCTGCCTTGTGGTGAAAGTGAGACACGCCTGCTGCCTCAGACCTTCTTGGGAGACTCCAGCAGGACTGTTGCACAGTTCCTTAAAGGTCAACAGGCTCGAGTGCTGGACTTTGTCCGATTTCAGTGTGGTGAGACCACCAGTGAAGAAGCTAAATGAAGGGATGATGAATTATTTTGCATACACAATTACTCTTTATTTAATATTAAGATGAAATGCAACCACCCATTTATTTCTAAACATTCAGACACAAAGTCACAAAGTCTCATTGTATATTTGAAAGCTGAATATGTAAGTCTACCAGCACTGGTGCCTGATGAAATTATCAACCCAACAATAAAATGTTTTCATCCTGCAAATCTTAGTCCATATCGATTTGTATATGCTACTCACTATTTTCAATTATAAGACCCACATGGACATCCTCTTAACCGGGTAACCCACTGACTTACTTCAACCGACTGTCATAATGTAAATCTTCTTTCGCGTTTTCTTATTTTCTTTGATCGTCCCATGTATTTCATGAGGTTGACTGAAAGAAAATGTTCATGTCAGAATGGAACTTGTTTTTTTTTCAACATAATGGGCATTCTCCCAAGAAGCTTCAAAATGCAAAGGACAAATTAACAAAAGAACCTAACCAATACACTTTTTAGTGCATAATACAGCACAGGTCTACTGAATTGTTCTGGTCAGCTTTCTCTATCAGAGCTGCAAAGCTTTGGAACATAACATCCAGCACTATCAGACGATTCTCTAATCTCCAGTTTCAAATCATACCTCTAACACCAATCATGTGACCATTTATCACAGAGTACTCATTACAATGTATTGCATTTCACGTTTTGGAAAATGCAATGCAGAGGTTGGCTAACTTTTGGATATGGTGTGCCAGTTTTAAACTAAATTGTGAAAGCTACGACAAGGAACTTTAATTTTGTGTAGATTTTGAGTTATGTGTCCGACCTCAGCTCCACCATCCTTTTAGAAATGCTTAAATTTTACTGCAGCAAGGTCTGACAGTCTGCCGCAATTAGACCTACTTCTCGCGTGCCTCCAGTGGCTCCAGCAATACGACCTTGGCCTCCAGCAGTGTGGTATTGCCAAAGCCGGTGTCATTGATGACAAGCATTACGAATGTATGGCCCAATCCCAATCTCCAACCGTACCAACTCACAGACTTTGAGGTGAGCTCCCGCAAAGTCCTTGAGGGTTTAGGGGTGTCCCATTGTCAAATTGTCGAGTGCCTGATGGCTCAGTGGCAGACATTTTGAGCCCTTTATGAACCCTTTCCGAAAGTCAGCATTAGATGCTGACTTTGCCTAAGGGAATTACCCACAATGCATTGCAACGTGAGGTTCAACAGCAGTTCCCAATGGAAGAATGAAGACGTAAAAAAAAGAGGCACGTGGGCATTTAGCCCCAATAAAATACCTTTACAACATTATGGATTAAAAATGGAACATAAAAACACAAATTAGATGAATGCATCAAACATTTTGTTTTGACACAAACAAGAAAATTTAAAATTACTTCTCATCTCGTGAGGAAGACGTTCAAATCGGTGAATAAAAAGTTTAAAATAAATACACAATTGTACACATTATTTTTTATATAGTCACGTGATGTATAACTTGCAGCAAAGTGTTTTACATCATATTTACACCAGTTCAAGCCCTCACAGACTCTCACACTCAACCATTTAGCAGCTGACATCAGTAAATCCCTGGGGGTTTAGGGTTTGAGGGTTTGGTGTGGAGATTGGAATTGGGCTCGTATAAACAAATGGCCCATCTTCTTGCTGTTTGTCATATTGTCTGCCATTTACTTCCTTATCTCTAATTAGTGCGTAATATCACAGTAAGGTTAACATCGCATTTGCTCATGACACCTCATCAAAATGTGTAATTAACAGATATGTACTGTAAATTGGGGCGTGATAGGTTGTAACTGCGCCCCTGAAATTCAGGCCTGTGATTGGCTGTTGAACTGTGACGTCATCTGATGCGCTGCTAACAGGAGCTAACCGGTGTCCTCTTCATTAGCTTAGAGAAAACATAAGACCCTCGCCCGTCTTTCATCCAACGACTTCAAACCGACATGGTGAGTAAATATATAACTCCAGGCTAATTCATAAAAATGGCTATTGTTAAAGTACTTGTACTGAAGGACAACGTCGTTCTTTATTCATATGATTTAACAACTACTAATGTTGACCCAGTTAACTCCGCTTGCTGCGCATCTCCCCCGGCCTGCTTCACTCATTTTAGCTTTAACGTTAAGCCCTTTGCCGCAATCCTTTTCTTAAACTGCACGTTAAAATGGAGGATTAACTTGAAGCATTTGCACATTGCACTAACGTCAGTCTGTTATTCCTCTGTGCCATTTTAACCCTGCCTCAACCAGTCTGACTTCACAGAGGACCAGATCGTGGGTGAGTCAACGTTAACATCTGATTAGCAAAAGGGATTCATCTTTCTCGTGGTTAAGGTTATATAGAAAACACATCATCGCCTTTTGTTCATTTTAAATGAATTCGTCACTGTGACCCTGTAGCTCGACCGTTGTTTCTGCAAACCGCTGGACTCCTTCAGGTGACTGACAGCTCAGAATAAACTAAACTCTTTTTAACTGTGTGTGTTCACTACTTGTCACGACTTACACATAACAAATACTCTGAATTAATCACGAGTAGTGCCACAGAACGCTGAACTAACCTGGGCACATGTGACCTAATAAAGCATCTTTGTGTTTTCGCATGCTGAAATACACACCTTAAATAGTTGCAGTCATGATAAAGACAGGTTGTAATGTATGGATCACAGGGTGGCCCAGACATACTTCTTCTGGCGTGACAAATATCCGTAAAAGTATTCTTTTATGGTAGTCACTAAAGTAGTTTGTTGGAACAAATAGTGCACATTGATGTAGGACATCAGCTATTTTGTGGTGTTGTTTAACATGACCGAAGTCATGTTGGAGTTGCAAACAATGTGCTTGTATGGATCGTATTGTTCTAACCACCACACCCACTGACCTTGTTGCTGTAGCTGATGAGTACGTTTCAGTTTTTTCTTCAAAGTGTTTTCTGCCTTCTGATCTGATACAAGGTATATCAAATATATTAAGCTCCTAAAATACAATATCAGGTAAAGAGAGCTATTTGTGAGATGAATGCGTAATCAATAAGCCACAGTAATAAAAAAAAGCGTGTGCAAAATGTGTCAGACATTGTCTTTTGTATCTAATGTCAAAAACAAAGTGTGCAGTAGTATCAGCTGTTCTTCTACACAAACAACTTTATTCATTAAGGTTACACACACACAGTTGTATCTGTGGGGCTGAAAGCCTGATGTTATGCATATGCGCTTGCTTGTGTCTCCAACATTGCAGTATAATTTCTATACTGTACAGCTGAATGAGTTCGACCTCTCTGTCTCCATGTTAGAGTTCAAGGAGGCCTTCCTTTTGTTTGACCGGACGGGTGAGGGGAAGATCACCTACAACCAGTGTGGTGATGTTATGCGGGCCCTTGGACAGAACCCTGTCAATGCTGAGGTGCTCAAGGTCCTGGGAAACCCCAAGTTAGAAGGCAAGCCTCTGATTCTCCAGCTCAACCTACATTATAATTTCCTTTGTTAATGGATAGGTTGTGTGTACAATTCTAAACCCGTATTGCAAAATAAGATAATCAGTATGTGCTGAATTGCCTTATTTGATACAGACATGCGCATTTCTTTTTAGTGCTGATAATTTAGTACATTAATAAATGTGCATTCAGCTGAAAGCTCTGGTAGTGTAAAAACTGCGAACGTACTTCCATTGTTTGCCTATGCTGGGAATGAAGGGAGGCTCTCAAGCTTTAGATTCAGATTCAACTGTGTATTTCTGTGTATTTACACACTGTATGTGTGTGTGTGTGTGTGTGTGTGTGTGTATATATATATATATATATATATATATATATATATATATATATATATATATATATATATATATATATATATATATATATATATATATATATATATATATATATATATATATACACACACACACTGATATCCATACGAATAGGATCATTTTAAAAACCATTTTGTGGGTGTTTTAGAATAAAAAATATTTTTTACTAATGACCTTTCAGACATGAACTACAAGATGTTGGATTTTGAACAGTTCCTGCCCATGCTTCAGGCCATTGCTAAGAACAAAGACCAGGGATCATTTGAGGATATCGTAGAAGGTCTGCGGGTCTTTGACAAGGAGGGAAACGGGACAGTGATGGGAGCAGAGCTGCGCCATGTTCTCACTACACTAGGCAAGTCAACAAAAAGCTGAAAAAAAACAAAGATTTTTCATTAATCCTTATCTAGTTTCGCTGACCTATGTATGTCTTATCGTGCAGAGTAAAATCTGTCAGTCACTTCTCTGTAACAAGAACTATGTAAACAAGCGTGCCTCCTAGTGCTTTTCTTTGTGTAGTCCTAAAGTGCAGATTCATTATTCTTTGTTCATTCCAGGTGAAAAAATGACAGAGGAGGAGGTGGAAACTCTTCTAGCGGGACACGAAGATGCCAATGGCTGCATTAACTATGAAGGTAAAACGGTATAAGGAGAGATGCACTCAGATGACTCGTACTATTATACAATCTAGTATGCCAGGAAAAGATTAAGTACATCCGGATACGTAGTGTGCCAAATGCAGTACCCCAAAAATTCCAGGATGCCCGACTGCATCTGGTTGCATTTTGTAGGATGCAAGTTCACCTGCTTTTCTGGCTATTCTGACCCACAATCATCAGCGCAGAGGATATACAAGTAAGAGGATGATCAAGGTGCAAAGTTATGACAAAATAGTTTGTCCTGTAGGAGAAAACTTTCTTTGAGGCCCAATTCTGTGTCAGTTTCAGGAGAGTTGTATTCACTGCACAGTGGAGACAGAAGTTCACAACAAATCTGTAGAATTCTCTTAAACCAAAGAATGATGAAGAGAGAAACAAAAAAGACAAAAATATTGCGCTCAGCCTGAGCTCAGAGAATACATAAACTACCAGACCAAAACAAACTAAATTAGTCAAACAAGCCAGTTACAGAAATTGACTTCGAATTCGGAGTCAGAGCTGGAATCATTTGATATATTTCAGTTTCAATTTCCTCTTCCAGAACAATTGTACTCCTGAGAGATCCAACTCTCTGGATGAGAGATCCAACACGAGGCATTACCCTATAACAACTTTTGTTTAGAGGAAAACTAGACAAGGACTTGGGAATGCCTTGTCACATACAGTACATGTTTGAGAGAATTGCACTATGCAATACAGATGTGATTGACTAGTTACTTCTCCATAGTTATTATGCTACCTTTGTACTTCTTCAAGGCGAGGCGTAACAATAGAAGCATTTCATAAAGGAGAAAGACACTCTGGTAGGAGGGGGGGAGACAGACGACGACAAATACGCGCCGCTGGACGACTACAGTCCCGCCTGTCATTACATCTTACCCGGATACAACACATACAAAAGATATGTTTTTCTGATTGGCTGTAGCCCATTTCTTTTTATTGATTGGCTGGTGAGTGACCCTCACGGGGGGTGGGGCTTGATTCCTCTGTGGTGAGGGCAGCGCGCCACCAGGTCATGTCTGCGTGCTGCAGCACAATAAATAGCCTGGAGTTTTTTTTTCAGGGTGAGAAATACGATGTGTGGCGGGAGGGCGTGATTTAAGACCGAAATGCGTGACAGTCACGCTCAATGCGTGACACTTGAGAGCCCTGTGTCAATATCAGCAACTCAGTTCAGGAGGAGAGTTGTCTGCCATTGTGGATTTGCAGGGGCAAGTCCGTCTTACAGAACAAAAGGTGTTTTTTTACATTAAGGTATGACCTCTAACCTGGGCTCTCTTCACACTGCACCAAAAGGTTTTACTCAGGTTTGTTCATTGATGTAAAATAGTTTCTGTCTGCACAGGAGTTACGGTTACAGACAGAACTGTCAGGAACACACAAAGGTGGTATTAAAAAAGAGTGCACTACAATTGAATTAATGCAAATAATGCACACTGTTGCCACTTCTGTGGCCGTGCGACACCTTTTTTATATTTACATCTGAATATATTTGTCACCTAAACTAATGTTCAACCTCCTTTTCCCATGTTGCCCAACATGTTTTAACATGCCCATCAGATCTGATATCTTGACCTGCTTATCCCCGCTGACAAATGTTGGATGTTTTTTTTCCTGCTTTTGTCCAAGTGTTTTCAGATTTGTTGCTGATGTGTTTTTCTTTCTTTCCCTTTGAACAGAACTCGTCCGGATGGTGATGAGTGGTTGAGGATTCATAAACGCACTTCCAGCTTTATTCCTGAATATTTTTATATTGTTTGTCTTGTCTCACCCTTCCGTCCACATCATTCTATCTCCAACAAGTTTTATTTATAATGTTTTTTTGACATCTTCAATTTATTTCAAAAGTGCCTATTTTGTCTAATCTGAAGAAACCCTTCCATCTACTTTTTCCTAACCTTATTCAGTCTCGAAGGTACTCTACAGAGTGGTTCCCTTGATGATTTCACCTAATACATCTTTATTAACATGTCAGTCTTGTTGTCAGCTTATATTTTTTTGTTTGGAAGGATATGATGTGACATGTTTCATCTTCCTGTATTGAATAAAAATCAAAGTTTTCAATGTGTCTTTCAGCCTCCGAGTCTTCAAATATGTCTTTATAGGGCATGGAAACGACACACCTGGAATCACATAGGACCAGCTCCAGACAGGCGGACGCTGAAGTTATGACATACAATACTGTGACTTTTTAAGACACTTTTAATGACATGTTTAGCGTACTATAAATGTTAAGTGAAGTTTTCATGACAGAATAATTTTTTTTATGGTATACTATACTATATTTATGACATTCTTAAGGACTAACACTACTATGTATTTTTGATAAAGTTTTTATAGTAAACTTTAATCAAAAGTTTCTTTTTTTGGAAATTACATTTTCACAGCATACATTTTTAATTGAAACTTAATGAACAAATTAAACGGTGCAGAATTTAAACATTCAGGACAAATTAAAAATGGTAAACTATTTAGAATATAAATAATAAAAACAAACCACTCCACACAATGACTTCCTCTTCACATCTTTATTTTTACCCCAATATTTTGTAATTAAAACTTTGACCCCTTTAGCTACGCATTTGTGTTCAATACAAGCTGCCAGAGTAACTGTCAGTCCGAATGTAATAATTTACTGAGGAAAAATGTTTTCTACTGTATAATAACCAATGCAATTGCTGCTACCTTCAGCATAGTGAAAAACATACAGAAACTGAACATACACTTATTTCATATCACAAATTCCACACAATGTAGTAATAACACAGATAAAAGAAGTCCATTTATGCTCACAACTATGGTGAGGTCTGCAATACTGGCTTGATGGACATTAACTGTAAAGTTTCACCTTCTGACTGGATTATAATTCATGACACTGAAGTGACATGTTGTCGTGTGCAGAAGGAAGCTGCTCTTTTTAATGCTTCAAACTCTCTGATGCGCGACTAATGGCACTGTAAATAAAACTGAACGGTAATGTGGTTTACAGATCTTAATGGCATGCGTTCACATCCACAAATGCTCACAGTCACACACATCTCAAGACGGTTCCAATAAACCTGCCTGACTCATACACAACAGCGGAGAGGGTAAATATAAGATACAAATGTAGTAATATACAGGTAAAATGTTGACATATGAAAAGTAAGGAGATGGAAAACAAAGTAAAAAATATAAAAATTGATAGGATAAAAAGTGAGGATATTGTTGCAGATATTAAGGACACAATTCTCCATTGTCAGCTGTTTAAGGTGCGAGCTCCCTTGTTTTTGACAGGCTTCACATTTCTTCCATGTGTAACTTGAAATGCACCAGCGAAAAACAAGCTGCTAAAGAAATCTTCTTAATTTCCTAAGCAACCACAATACAACTCACTGAATAAATGTGAGATAAACATGATTATAAAACATTTTGGTTGAGCAATTAAAAACTGAAGTGAAATTATTAATAAACACTTGTGCGGTCACTGGTATAATGATCATTCCCAGACTTTCAGTCATTCCTTTTGAACAAAACTACATTCTACAAACTCCTGGATGCTTTAGTTCATCCAAATTTGAAAAACATGAATCTCCTCACTGACATGTTATTCCTTAAGTGCTGTCGAAAGGAGGGACATTAATAAGATATATTTAAAGAGAGGCCTTCTCATGATGAGGATGTCACGCTGTCAGAACTTTCAAATATTATCATTACAGGCCAACACAAGATGTGTTTGTAACAAAAAAAAAAATCCAGTTTACAGGACATTGTCTCAAACTGCATCCAAACCAACTTCATTTCCAACTGAACTCTAATTAGTTTTCATTCATATCAGACATTTCTCTAGATTTAGACATGTGACCTGCAGGCCAGACTTGTAGAGTGACTGTTTGTCCATGTAAAACACATAAAAATAGAACAATAGTAACATTTCCAATCAAGTTTTCGAAACCTTCAGCATGAAAAACTATTTAAGACAACAAAAGTATGATATAAGTGCTAAAGTTAAATCATTGACGCTTCAAGTCTTTCAATGAGACCTTGGGAAACATGTCAAAAGTGCATTTTGTCTTACATATATTTTAATTAGTACCTACAGTACAAGGGGGGAACTCTAGAGAGATTGCGAAGCACAAACTTTCCAAACTGTGTCAATCCGTTGCAGAAAATAAACAATTGCCAAAACACTGAAAACGCAAGATGAGTCTTTTCTCTTCACTTGACTGGCAGCATGTTGGAAAGACCCTCTTAGTTCACTCTGCTGTTAAGCTTCAAATTATGAAGTGAGATGTTGGCGTCCACTCGACCGCACAGGACGAACAGCTTCTGTTTGAAAACTACATTTTCTTCATTGGCAGATTAAATTTAAAAAGGACATCTTTTTAAGTAGAGCTGGTTTGATTTATACGCCATCATTTTTTCTTTCTCGCATCAATTGTCCTGTTGGAAAACAAAAACAAAAACGGAAACAAATAAAAGAGCTGAACATGTAAAATGTGTTCTTCTTCGGTTTATGACTTCTTCATTTCAGATGATACCGGTAAGTGGTCAGAGTCATTCGGATTCTCAGGCTGTGTTTGATTCTCTCACTGTGGAGGTTGGACTGTAGCTGAGGGGTGGAGTGTTTCCCCTGCAGGAGGGGGGGTGGGCTCTGTGAGGTAACACAGGAGATGAGGAGAAAAACATGGTCCTTATTAAAGTCAACAGGACAGCTGATAATAGTGTATGTGTCGAGAATTTAGTATATTGCATATTGACATCCATGCAAAATATATTTATTTAAATATATGATGACTACACAGATCTGAGAGTTGTAAAGTAGGGATGAAAGTGCAGACAAATATATTAAAATAATGGATGTATAATCTGTATTTCACAAATATTGCTCAAGCTTTGAACTCACCATGGAGTACAGGAGTAGTGCTGGAGCTGGAGCTTGACTGGGTAGATGGGGTTGCGCCTGGAGGGCAGGGTGGCGAGGTGTGAGCACCCTGAGGGGCTTGTGTCTCAGGGGCCGGGGCAGAAGCTGAGGCTGGGGGCGCGGGACTGGGGGCCGGCTGCGGCGCTGGTGTGTTGGGGGCCTGCTGACTTGCGGTCGGGGGTGGCGGGGCCGGTGCCGGGGCGGCCTGGTTGGCATGGGGGCCGGCGGTCTGGCTGTGCTGCTGGTGCTGGATCTGCTGGAAGTGCTGCTGGCGGGCCCTCATCTCGGCATATTTCAACTGTTCCATGTGGAAGGACTGACGGTCAGCCAGCAGCTGCTGACGCTGGTACTCCAACTACAAACACAAAATGTAATAATTAGGTCGACTTCTCTCGTGAGATACTACATATCCCAGATCCCAACTTACGGCCTCCCTCTCTCTGTCCATTATGGTTTCCAGTTCCTCAAAGTGTCGGAGTTTAATCTCCAGCTTCTTCATTTGGGTCTCCACCAGCAGAGCCACGAGAGATTTAATCTTCCTCTCTTCAACTGCAGCCAGGTGCTACGAAGAGAGTGAACGAGAAATTTAGATGAGACAAAATGTGAACGTAAGAAAAACTAGAATCATAGTTGTACGACTCCGCCGTGCAGTTTATATCTATTATATTTGTATTTATCTGTCAAAAATTACATCGCTTCATAATTTTATCCAATTAAAAATTTGTTGAAATTGTCATAATTAGCATTATGTCAGAGAATTATGTCTTGCGTGTTTTATAGGTTGCTGTGACCTTTGACCTTTGATTCTAATTATTTCATACCTCCAACTCCAAGTGAAAATATTGCTATTTTTAGTGTCATAAAACCTTCGAGTAAAAACAAGTATTGTATGTTTTGCAAACACATACTGTATATAAAAAATAAAATAAAAATGACTTCAAAGAGAATATAAAAACAAAATGTGAATGTTCGTAGTTAACTGGATCAAGTAATAGGATGGTAAATGGGGTAAAAAGTGAAGTATATTTTGTCATAAAAAAAAAGACAATATCGTCATTTTATTATGACAAAATATACTTTACTTTTTTCAGCCGTCAATATGTGTATAGGATGTCAATAAACATTACTAATTCATAGTGTATGTCATAAATATCATAACAATGTCAAAATAAATGTCAAAGTATACGAATCATCTAGAGTATTGACATTGTACTTTGGCAAAAGAAAAGCCGTAAAAAATTAGGAGAAAATCATTGGAGAGCATGTAATGAAAAAGGCAATTAAAAGTCACCATCTTGAATGTCATTCAAATGTATTAAAAATGTCATAGTATAGTAAGTTGTAATTTGTGGTATTAGTACAACATGCCATAAAAGAAAGTCCAAGTATACAATGTCATGAAAAAGTTTTGTTTCTCAACACAAAGACACGATGTCTTGGCTGCAGACGCAGAGGCAAAAATGTGAAAAAGTAAACAGAGTACCTTAAGGCCAGAGATGATAAACTCTACCTTTAGGCCAGAGATATTACACTCTACCTTAAGGCCAGAGATAATAAACTCTACCTTTAGGCCAGAGATAATAAACTCTACCTTTAGGCCAGAGATAATAAACTCTACCTTTAGGCCAGAGATAATAAACTCTACCTTTAGGCCAGAGATAATAAACTCTACCTTTAGGCCAGAGATGATAAACTCTACCTTAGCTTTGACCGCAGCGGCAGCGAGCGCAGACGCGGCAGCAGTGGCAAGGTTCCCCTCTCCAACGTCACGCTCCACCTTAGCCTTCCTCTCTCCTTCACTCTCTGCTTCTCGTTGTCCGTCCTCTGTGCCCTCTTTTCCGTCCTTCGCCTTCTCCCCATCACCTAGGGTTAGGGTTAGAAAAAGGTTTTTGTTTTTTTTACCTTTCTTAAGAACAATCTATTTCCTCTTTTCCACTGAGATGCATTTTCATACCAATCTCTGACTCGGTTTTGTCCGTCTCCCTCTCTCCTTCTGCTTCTCTTCCTCGTTCTTCCTCCTTCTTCCCGTTCTCTGCCTGTTTCTCCTCTTCCTCAGTCGCTCCGTCTTTGCTGTCCTTTATGGGAAAGCGAAAAACACATTGAGCCTAGCAGCAGTTCATCAGCAGACCTCACAAAACAGACACATTATGTTACATTGAACGTGCATCATACCTTGGTCTCCCTCTTCTCTTCACCTGGTTGGCTGTCACTCTTACTTTCATCACTGCTTTCATCTAGAGAGAAGACAAGTGCAAAAGTGTTTTCTTTTTTCAATTTTGTAGGAAACCTTGTGGTTGGTGGATTGATTGGTCGATATGCGATTGTCTGACCAAATCCTCAATTGTTTCTGTTACTTGAATTAAAAAAAAGGGCTCCTTCTTTCAAAAGTTTCGGCGGCCGGAGGGACTAGGTGTGTGTGAGAGAAAAAGGGAGACACAGACAGAGCTCCCGTCTGTAATGATGGGTTACTTGTTCTGCTGCTATTTTATTACATTATTACATTTCATTTAGCTGACACTTTTATCCAAAGTGACTTACTATAATTTACCATAAATTTAACAAAATCAATCCGCTCAGATTTTTCCAGTACTGTGGGCGAGGAGAAAGAGAGCACCCTGGACCTCTCCAGCTGCTCTCTGTGGGAGGAGCCGGGAGGATGTTTAAAAGCACTGGCAGGCGCATCACTAATATTAGATATTACATTACTTATATCAAAATCGTCATATTTCAGCATGGTTGGTGTAATAAATAGCCTAATATTTATGTTTATAATACAACTGTGTTGTTCTATTTATGGGAATCATACACATAAGGGCTGTTTAGCTGCTAAGTCGGTTAAAACAATTTATATACTACGATTAGCTTTTTATCTTTATTTAAAATTGATTTAGGGCACCAGGTGGAGTGAACAGTGCAAAAGGGCCATTGAGTTAATCCCTTGACTTATTTTTCGATCCAATCAGTTGGTCGAAGAGTAGATTTAGTGGAATCTGTTGACCTCAGCTCCACAATTATGCATGCTGCATGTGTGTGTGTGTGTGTGTGTCCATCCTACCAGGTCTGTCTCCCTCCTCCAGGCCAGTGCCTGCGATGCCGCTACCCTCCAAGCCATACAGCGGGTCCTGTCGGC
Organism: Clinocottus analis; assembly: GCF_023055335.1. Lineage (NCBI taxonomy): Eukaryota > Metazoa > Chordata > Actinopteri > Perciformes > Cottidae > Clinocottus > Clinocottus analis. The sequence goes on along the minus strand of NW_027176042.1, from coordinate 12,174,697 downwards.
CGCTGACCCTCGCTGCCTCCTCCACCCGCCTCACGTGAGCCTCAACAAGCGCTGCAGGAACCTCCTCCTTCATACGAGAAAACTCCTCTAAAAGAGAGAGACAGACAGACCAAGGTCATCGGTTACTAAAGAGACAAGGCACATTCAAATTGAGTAAATTTAATCCAAAAGAAGCTCTTTCTCACCCAGAGCAGATTTGGCGGCAGCAGAGGCAACACGTGGGTCTACGACAGAGGCAAGGAAGGCCACGGAGCTCATGACAGGGTTTCCTGCCTGGCTGAAAGGTACTGGCTGGAAGGCTAGTGGTCCCAGGGACGACGAGTGGTCTTCTAAGTACGGGTCTTCAATGGGCAGCCGCAAGAAGTGCAGGATGCACTCATCTTGTGTACGGCTGCCCACATGTTCTGAAACCTTGTTCCAGTCATCTTTGTACATCTCCAACCCCTGAGAGAAGTGGGGACATAAGCTTTGCATTTCTACTTTCTTATTTTCACACAATTGATTTTAAGGAGAAATTGTACCTCAAGTAGTAGTAGTGTTTCTTGCTCTGTCCACTCCCTCATAGAGCTCGCTGTGCTCTTGCTCTGTGCACAAATATCACCACCACTTTGTTAATATGGGAGCTTATTGTAAATGTACAGACAAATATACCTTCCTCGTGCATTTTCTTGGGCTTATACCTTTATAGAACAAGTCTTCTTGCTGTACATGTCAGTCCGCAACCCAAAGTTTTGCAGATCGGCTGGTTTCTCCTTCACTTTATCCGGGAATGACATCATCTGCTGAGTAGCAGGGGTCTAAAGGTGCACAATGAGAGGACATGTGTAAAACAACCCAGAACATGTATGCATGTTTTATTTGTGTTTGTGTCTGAGAGTGTATGTGCACCTGAGACGTCTTGGGCTGCAGCGGCACCAGACTGGACGGAGTGTCTGCCAGGACGTGGAAGTGAGAAGTGGGTGGGGGACCCATGGGTGTCGGTCGGCTCTCAGAGTCAACCTGGTAATTGATCAGGCCCCACTGCTCCAGGAAGGCGTGCACTCTGCAGCACAAGAAACACACAGTGTTCAGCATTGAAAGCAGTTCAGCCAAAACAAGAAACTAGCTAAATACGCAGTTAAATCTCTGGATTGAGTAGAAATATTCCCATTCAGCCTCCAACTACCTCATGATTGCGCACACGTCTCCTGCCAAGTTCCTGCGACAGGCCGTGGACGTCAGATATTCCTGAGGGTTCAGCCGGTATGTGTCGATCATGAAGTTCCTGTACGCCAGGTAACTGAAAGAAGGAGGTGCACGAAAATATATTTAAACTTACTGTTGGATTGCTTTTTTAAATGTGTGTGAGATAAATGTTTCAGATAATACCCAATCTTGTTTTGTGTACGGATCAAATACTCACATCTCTGGGGTTTTGGATTTGTTCTTCCCATTAAAAAACTCTGGCAGGGCTCTGCGCTCAATGGCATGAACACTGGGGGGAAGCAATTAGGACATCATGAGTTCCTCACAGCTGATATACGTATGAATGTCTCCTGTTGTAGGCTCTCTAGTGCTGAGACTGTACTGGTTTTCATATCAAATGAACCTCATCTCATCCAGTTCTTGCTTTTCACACATATGAATTATATAAATACATCAGTAAAATATCTGGAATCAAATTACTTTTCATGAAGAATGTTTTCTTACCTGTTGTAGTCAAACCAGGCAGCGTAGCTCGGTATAATAATGTGATGAGTTTGCTCAGTCACGTTGTCCTCGTGAAGGTCCGAGCCTTTCACTGGCTCACCCTTTACGCTTGGAGAGCCTTCCTCCTCCTCCTGTTCAGACACACAGTCACGTTGATGTATGGGTTTACTGCCCTCACTGTCCCCACATTATGATGCAGTTGAAAAACTACTTTACCTTGCCTGTTGTTTCCATGGACTCATCCTCTTGCTCGTCTGTTCAAATCATAGAAGAATGGTCGGTGAATACAGAACAAGGACAGAGAGACACACCATTCACTGAATACAAGATGAATAGAGGACTTATTTACAGTTTGAAAAGCGCACTTTTCCTCCATGTGTTATAATATGGGCTAAAACCCAAATCCACGATGAAGTGATACATTGCTGAAAGAAATCTCAGTGGATCACTCTTGCTTTTCCACTGTTTTACAGTGTTTGCAAAGAAAAGGGATGCTTTCTCGTAAAAGTAGTTACAGGCGACCATGATGGAGGCGAAACGTACAAAACATTCTGCTCACCCATATCTGTTCCTCCCTTCACTGGAGTTGAATCAGAGTCCTTCTTGGTGTTATCTGCAAAAAGAAAGTATAATGTCAGCCAGTAACGGACAACAACTACTTTAAAATCTTGAAGGAGACAACAAAGGTTTATTTTAAAGATCATATATGGTTTTATTCATGTATATCTTGGACGTTTGTGTACTTGATTTAGGTGGGTTTCCCTCTTCCGATGCTGGAACAGGTGACGCTTCATCCAAATCTTTACTAGGGTCCTCCGGTTCCTCTTCTCTTTGGCCCCGTTTAGACTTAGTGTACGGGGTTGTTGGCCTGTCCACACAGACACAAATAATGCATAAAATAAAAAACATTATTTTACAATACTGCATAATGTCTCTGACACAACTGGTTCACATGGCTGATGAGTATGACATCATTGCACAAAGACGCGACTGGTCACCAACCCTTTTTTGGTATTCTTCTTCTTGCTCTCCTGAGGCGGAGGTGTCGGGGATGGCGACGGCGACCTCTTCCTCTTCTTAGCACTGCCGGGCTTTTTGTCCCTCCGCTCATCAGGAGTGGTCACCTCATCTGTCAGGGTCTTGGCTGAGATTCTTTTCCTCTTAGGGCAGCCCTCGCCCACTTCATAGTCCTCCTCGTTCATCCACTCGTTATACTGGTCCAGGTCTAAAATCCACTTGGCATGGACCTGTGAACAGAGAGCATTGTAAGCAGCGAGCTTGTCAGCGTGAAATGAAAACGTATGTCATAGTTCAAGCAGCAGTGTGTTTTACACGTGGTTGCAAAATCCTTCAGTCCACCAACATGGCACAATGGAAATGCCATGTCTGGAAATGTAATCAAACATTTAGGGTAGAAACAGCAAAAGTACTGCTGCTGACATTAGTGGAGATGTTTTCTGGCTCCTATGTTGGTTTTGTGGCCAAAACATTAAGGTATTTGGGCAATAATGGCTGGACTAAACATATTATAAATCTGTAATCTAAGTTTTGTGTGATTTATGTTTCCATAAAAATGATTCTACAGAGACTTAACTACACTAATGAAGAAGCCACTGACTAAAGACAAATGCAGTTAATCTTAATCAAGTCACTTTGAAGTTGTGGTCTGAGGGAGGCATTTATGCTGTGAGTAAACAGAGTGGCAGGATAGCAAACTAACACAATAAGCTGATTTTTGTGTGAAAACAGCTCCAAAGATTTTAATGCTTCATCGCGTCTTCTCTCATGTCCTAGTGACTGCTAAGCGCCTTGAGTGATTAATGTTCTGAATACACAATAAGAACTACTGATGCTGCCTTTAATTCATGGTTCAGCAAAGTGACAGAGTAAACATGGCTGCTTCAAGTGCCAATTTACCCCAGCACTTACTTCTTCAATGTTTTGCACAGAGAGAAAAATATGAGATATGTTTCCAAACTAGGGAGCTATCAGCTCTGTATACACTCAACAGTCCCCTGACATTTTTTTTTATCATAAAGAAACGGCTAAGACACGTACAATTAAATTACATCATTACCTACTCAAGAATTGAAGACGTTTTTCAAAATTGTGCTCTTAAAAATTACGCATAGGCGTCAAAAATGTAACAATGCATCGTGCACCCATTAAGACAGCATACTTTATTTTAATGTTAAAGGAATGGCAGGAACAAGTCAATGCAGAATATATATATATATATATATATATATATATATATATATATATATATATATATATATATATATATATATATATATAAAATAAAGAATTCAGATTGTAAAAAATTGGGAATGAATGACACAAAAACTGAGACAACAAACTACAAACAGGTTTCTAGAAAATAAATACCTTCCTAGGCTTTTCTGGGCAGGGAGGATCCTCCACAGCAGCTTCAATCTCACTAGCTTGAATCCAGGTGTCGTAACTACATGATGAAAGGAACAAGGTCAAAGGTCAAGGCACGGGGAATATTACAGGTTTGGGCTTGTAAAAACAACTCAGTTGTGTAATTTAAGCAACATTTGCAGATCCACTCGACAGTGTTATACTTCTACAGTTAAGTGTACAATGTTTCTATTTAAGAGTTAAGTGTTGAATGGTGCTCTTATCTCTGTAAACTCAGTACTAACCTGTCAGGAAAATATCCCCAGTGGAGGAGCACTTGCTTATCTCTCTTCATCACTGGACGCACCCACTCCTCTGGACCAAAAAGAGAAAAGGAAATCAGCACAAAGCTGATTTCATCAGAATCCACTAAAATAAACAACAATCTAAAGCCTCACCTTCCTCCAGGCTAGTGGGAATAGGAACAACAACATGGGAGCTGGAGGCCTTGTCCTCAGTTACTGAGCCCTGCAACAGATAAAGTTACACAGAGATTAGTGTGCTTTTTGTTTGTAGCACTGAAACTCTTAACAAAACAAAATACACACCTGATGTCTTTTTATGATGTCTTTTAGTTTCCCGAGCAGTTTTGGCTCAATGTCAGAGCTCAGGAAGATGACCGGCCTACTCAGGCAGTTGTTCTGACAGGAATAGAAATGCAGCAGATGTGTGAATTAGTGATGATGATGATGATTCATCATGATTCAAATAGTCAGGAAATCTATATAACATCTATATATGTATTATCATATAATCTAAAACTCAGTCAGTGTTGTTAAGCTCTCCAGAGAGCTGACAAGGAATCAGACTGCTCAATCAGACTATCAACTGACCCTTGCTGAGGCTCACACTTGATTTCTTAAACACAACATATAATTGTGTCTAATTGGGGAAAAGTTGTAAAAGTGAGTGACGTGAAAGAAACTTTCTTAATATAAAAAAATATTCCAAACACACTTAAAAATATAACTGGAAACATCTACAGTTTAATTTTGGTTCTCCAGGTAATGTGTGTTACAGAAAAGCTCAGTGGCAAACTTACTTGCACTAAGGACTTCTCAATGGTCATGAACATCTCCACATTTCGGTCCATCCTCGACGGATTCTGGAAGTCAAACCTGCGCCTACCAGGAAATTAGACTGGAGTTACACATGAAACGGCAACATAGACAACATCCAACTATGTACAGCGCATGTGTACAGTTAATTTCAGTTTGTTTGTTTAGTAAACACGTATACCAGCTAAAAAGAAAGTCTTACCATCCCTGGTCACTCTTGAACTTATAGGCAGAAGCCAGGATGTGGCAGAGAGCCCCTCCGGACTTAAAGTCCAGAAAACACTTCATCTGCAGACACAAAACAGTTTAAAAGGCCTCAGTGGAATAAGGTTGTGTGTCGGTGTGTTAATGACAGTTAAAGGACACATACTGGCAGCTTGGTGAGCGGAGGGTTGCTGACATGTCGACCAAACACCTCCTCCTGGAACTGGAGCAGCTGGACCACCAGGCTGGACAGAGACTTGTTGGTGGGGGGCTCGGCCTGGATGTACTGAGATAAGATATGATATCTATA